>NC_086330.1:245473231-245774326 GCF_032445375.1 Bacillus rossius redtenbacheri
AAGCTCATACAAAACACCAGACTTTGAAATTCATTTCTCTATGGATTACAATGATATAAAATAAAAAATGATAAAAGTTTAAACTTTTGCAAAAAATGCAGTTTCAAGTTTAAAAAATTAAAATAAAATACTTCGGAAATGAGTTTTACAAAACCAAGCATTCCATTGTAATCAGAAGGCTTACATTTTTTTTTAACATTGTAAAGTAAAAAAGTCAAAAAAATAAATTTTTTAACAACTGCAGCTCAACCTTAAAAAAAAAGATGGAGGAAAAGTACTGCAATAACAATCATACCATTTTATTAAGGAAAGTTCAAATTTTATTTTAAAATTTAAAATGAAAAAAGTCAATTTTTTTTGTTTTTGTTTTAAGACTCCCCTTCACTCTCTCGCCTGTTGGAACTCCGTGGAGGCCAGCGTCGCCGCTTTTATACCCGTTGGCCGTCTTTCTGGAACTGACTGGAGTGGTTGTGACGTGTCGCGTCATCCTGTGCCTACCCGACGCTCGAAGCATCCAGAACAGTGGCGCGTTATACACGCCACTTCACGCGGCAGCCTCTGTAAGCCAACGGAATTCCAAACCACTTAGGAATAGATGTCAGCGTCGATGAAGGAGGGCGTGAGGGCAGGGGATAGTGAGGTAAGGCCACCCTAATCCCCAAAGGTATGCGCGCGGGACGTCAGTGGTCATGCGGTGCCGCCAGGCCGGATACCTGCCACGTGTCATGGCCTTACCTCCCACGTTCGTAACAATGTTAATATAATAGTCAATTATTGCCAACAAAAGTTAATTAAAGCAAATCTTACTTCAGTACCGATTACTTAACATCATAAATAGTTGTTTAATGTGTTTCTTTATGTATATCGGTTAAAACTTATTCCATGTAGTCTCTATTATAATAATCATAGAAAAATATACGTATTTGGTTTCCGATTAAATGCATTCTTGAAATTGCACAAGTATCTCACTGAAATAAATATGTATCGATCCTTATTTTAATAAGTAAAATTAAACTATAAATTATATTTCTTAAAAATTTAATTTTTGTGCAAAATTAGTTAAAATAAGATTTTTCAAATACTAGTATTTTATAGTGTCAAAATTAATAAATTAAAGCCCAAGTTCACTACCTATTAACTGAAAAGTACAGAATTTAAAGTATTTAGTGTTTCTTATACCTAACATTTAAGTCAATAAAACATTTTGTAAATATTATAATACACTTATACATTTCTATAAAAGTAACTTGTTCTAAAAACTAGTTATGAATTTATTTACTTAAAAAAAAATTATTTGCGTAATTGTAATCAATATGCAACAAATTAAGTACATGCTCAATTTAATGAACCCATGTTGGCAAACTGATGCATTTAATTTATAATAATTTGAACCAAATTTCAAGTGTTTTAATTGTTGAAAATATTTTGAAGTGACAATATTATTTCGTCAGTTAAATGACAAATTTATCAAATAAGTCAATAATTCAGAATTTGAACAATTACTTTGTCTGCAATCGCATTTCTTCCAGTTCTGAAAATTTCCCTGGACCAATGTTACTCGTGAAACTTGAAGACCCTAATTAAACGACAACAGCATGGTCTGTGACGGCCCAGGAGCTGGGGTTGGGTCGTGTGTGCTGGACCCTGTCAGCAGCTCGCAGGGTCGCCGAACACTCCGATGACCGGGTCGCGCCCCTCCCCTCCCTGCCCCTAACCCCAGCACTTCCCGGGCCAAACTGCTGAACTCCCAGCGGGCCGCGCGGGCCGGCGTGTAAGTTACTCCTTAACAAAGGCGAGCAGAGGCGCGAGGCGGTCGAACGGAAGAAAACACGAGGCGGTGGTCATTCCCACGGGTGCCCGCCGCCGGGCAGGGGTGATGGAGTGTAGTCTCGAGGCTGCTAACCCCGCTCCTAGCGCAGCTGGGCGGGGCGCGGAACCCACACCTATCACCTGCCTCGCTCCCGCAGACCGCCTGTAAGTACACCGCAGTCCCTGCTGAGCCCCGCCTCGCCAGACCCTAATTGCTTTATTACCCGGCCTCCCGCGAGCCCGAGTCTACTGCGCGTTCACGCTTCCTTGTCGGTTAGCAACTAGGAACCGTGGTCCCGTGCAGATGGAGTTCATGTCCATGCAAGGTTATTAGTCTTAGTGGATAACTACTTGATAACGTGAGAAACTAACCCACTATGTTTAAAAATACACCTACGAATCAGCTTGACGTTTATTGAGGAAGATTTCCAAGAAAGACTACCTAGGAATTGCCATATTTTAACTTCCGGAAAATATTTATCGTATTTTTTCGTTCCATGGTCTATAGATCCCCAAAACATGGCCATCCCATGAGATAAAATATAAATAAATATATCACATTCTATTGACAAAATTACAGTCGTAATCATTTTCGTATTACTTACAAAATAATAACTAAAATATAGTAGTGGAAATCTCGGTCAAGTTCATTATTGGGAAAAATCCTACCAAAGGGCTAGAAATGGGGATGGTGCTTTTGAATGAAACTAAATATGGATAAAACGCTCTTAATATTAAACAAATTAAACAAAATCACAAATAGTATCATGCATATTATGTGCATAATTAATTCTTTAAAGCTATTCAGGGAACGGTATACAAATAACTTTAACTATTGGAGGTACTGGTACAACACAGACCATAAATTCCCAGGCAAGAATCTGAACTTAGTATTACTGAGAACAATATTTTGCAGCATACCATCAAATCCATTCAAACTATATACAAAGCATAAAATTATAATCTAAAACCTTTGTCTGAAACTTATTTGTATAAGACGAGCCATTTTTGCAATGTTTTGAAATAACAAGGATTGAGAACACAAAAAAATCTAAAATTTCGTCGCAAGCACTCTATTGATTATTGAATTATATTATTAATATTATAAATGTCATTTATGACTTCCGTCTGAAAAATTTTTTATACGAACAATCATTACGTTTAAATATTTGGAAAAATTATAATTACTATCTAAATTTTTGTTTAAAACCATTTTTGATACACCCAAACAAAATTACAAAAGCTGCCAAAAAAGGAGGGGGGGTTAAGGATAAAATTGGGTACACTTAAATCCTTTACTATGTACATTTTTAAAACTGAGACAATTTTTTGGCATTCTTCAAAATTTGATAAAACATTGTGTGAAAATTTTTTTATAAGATGAACCATAACTTCAATGGGTTAAAGAATCAAGTGTTAAAAAAAATAACTTATTTCGTACTATATACACTATCGAATTCTTTTTATTTATTTTAAAACTTCTATATGTTTTCTAAAACTTTCATCTGAAATAAATTTTAATATTACCAACCATTTTTGCATAGGGTGCAATTAAATAGGGATGAAAAACAAAAATGTAATATATTTAATAGGTATAGCTAACTCTAAGATCCGTTACAGTTTATTGATGTGGCATAATCCTACTGAATATTATATTAAACCAAGGCAGTGTCATAGAAATGATCTTATTTCAGGACGGATTGCCTTTACATATTTTGAGATGTCTGTCAAGCATTAATACAAGAAATTATTTGTTTTAGGACCTTTTTTGTTTGGTTTACCTAAGGAATTAAATTTTTCGAACAACCGGGGACAAACAACGTGGAAAGTAAGAAAAAGGTTTTGACTTGCATCTAAAAACCAAAGCCTTATATATATTTCCCGAAAAGTCACCTTGAATACATCCGGATATCCTCCGGTCTGACTACAGGCCTGAGCCAAAGAGTTTAATGTTTTCAAATAAATTTAATGAAACAGGTTTAAAGTTCTTTTTTAACTGGAAACTAAACATTACAGTATTTTTTTTAACTACGCAAACTACAATTTTCACTGTCTCACATGGTATAATTGCTTTTTTCATACAGCGTAAAAAAATTTTTATCAACCATATGTTATGTAATACGTGCCTCAAAAGGTTCCTGGAAAATTGAATAAAACTCTCGTAAAAGGACTTGTTGAAAATACGTTTTTCAAAAATTATTTTCCTAAATAATTACGTCAAACATATTTTGATTCAAATGAGTAAAATTTGGTTTATTTCACTGATTTTTTTGTTTAAAAAAGGGAAATGTATGTACTTAACAACATTTAAAGGTAGTGATATAATTGTGGGCCAAAATTTTGGTTAATCCCATATTGCCAATAATTAATTAATAAAACTCTTTTAAATTTCCCATAGTATACCTGCCGAACATTTATGTGTCCCTTAAAACATATATTTATACTACTTAAACTCTTATCTAAAGGTGTTTTTTGAATTATAAACATTACAATTACTTGAAACTTTGCTAGAAAGTAGTTACTGCTTGATGAATCAGTGTATTTTTAATTAGTTTGTGCTGAAAAAAACTATTATATAATTAGTGAAAACTGTTGTTTAGATCGTGAGGTTCGGTAACTGAAGTAAAATATTGAAATTCGCCGATTTTAGAGGGGATTCACTGATTTTTCAACTCAACTAAGTTGGACAAATTTTAGCTTTCTTTCAAATTTAGAGTGTAAAATTGGTCTTGACTGTGATAGAAAAATTTCTTTTTTAATTTTTTTTTGACAAAATGCTATATGCGAGGGCTATTCGTAAAATAAGCTTCATTCGATTATTAAAAAAACTAACTGGCATCACTGCTCCAATTTCTTTAACCTCTCTGCAAGGAAGTTCGCCGCCTAGGAATGGAACAGACGCTTTGGCCGTAGGCATCAAGTACTTCGAATATCCAATTCGTGACGCGTAATAATAAAGGGCGCTTAGTAATCATCATCGGAAAACGTTTGAGCGATATCCGTACTCGAGTCGAAAAATGTTGTCACCTTTTTTGGGGAAGAAGAGGGCGTCATTTTGGTTGATTTAATAAAACGCCGGTAAACAATTACAGTAAAAATTACAAACAATTGTCAACTGGTTTAATATCCAAACGGTGAAATTGTATGCAGACGGGTTAAAGAAACCAGTGCAGCGTTGCGAAAAGTGCTTGATACTTAATGGTGATTAAGTGGAAAGATATAATAGGCCTATAGTTTTCTTTCCCATGGCGTTCGCCTCGGCTGACGTCAGAGATCTTCGGTCACACTCGGGCTTCCGATGACGTGGCCGGAAGTCAGCAATGTTGAATCCAAGCCGCTACTGACGTTAATACAGCCGTTGGTCGAGATAAGCCACGACAGACAGAACACCCGCCTGAGCTACACCGTCAAGCTGCCATCCGTGGTTACTGCCACTTTGAAGTTACCTCAGGAATATAGGACTTGGACATGGATGAGCCCTGAAATTCTTCAATGCATAAAATGTTGAATTTAACTTGAACATGTCATCAGCCAAGCATTATAGACGACTTGTGTGGATTCAAGACAGACAAGTAAATGTAACGAAGCGAGTGGTAATTGAGACTCGCTCTACGATTAATATGGTTCGAGGCGTGTAAGAGATAGAGAATAACACAGGTAGACTAGCGGTGGAAGCAAAGCTTAAGGGGTCACAGTGCAGACACTTTTAAAAAATTAATATTTGGCTGCCGTATTACAATATTTTACAACACACATTTAACCGATAAAATTAACTGATCGTCAAGTAAACACCTAGCATCTGAGTTTCCGAGACGTCAAACTTTACAGTGTGGCATAAACTATTAACGATTTATCAAGAGAAACCAGCCTTGAGAAAAACTTAGCCTTTTTGCTAACAGCGAGTAAATTTGCGGCCGAAATAGGGAAAAAGATCTACCCGCTGCACGAGCTAGGGTGGAGAAGAGTGGACGAGTGCAGCTTGGTAAAGTAAGTGCTTCCAGTGAACTGTCCCAATGTTATCGGCGCGTTGCAGCGCTCGCTAGTCACGAGTGAACACCCCTGTTGCATGTCCTCTTCAGTGGCGGTGCTCGAGGGCAGTGTTTTCAGACCAGAAGGCCGGCTTATCCTCTTCCTCCCCTCATAACCTGCGCCCTTTCTGGGTAGTTTGGAAGTCGACCTACAGATCTGTATTAAACATTCCAGAGCCAGCAATAAGCCAGACCTGTATAAGGTATTGCACCCTCTTTTGATCGGGAAAGGTGTTAGAGCTTCAGATATGTCTAGAAGCTAGGACAACCCATCCCAGCATAGTCACCACCTCGGTCCTCTGCCTCACTCAGCTAACCAGATATTTGGCTTTGTTCTTAGCCCTTTGACCTTATCAGCAATTCTGGTGCCTACCCCGATCTACCACATCACACTGGGACATCTCAAAACACTCAGTGAACCCGTGCTCCCATGGAGGCCTATCCAACCTCTCCTAGCTAGTACCGGAGCTGTATCGCCACTCAGGCATCAACTCTTCAAAGGGATAGGGAACCCTAAGAGTCTTCTCTAAGCGATCGGAACACCACCACCAGGTACAAGTCACACCCAATCAGATCCAGGGCCTTAGAGGAAACCTCAACGGGGATCCTTTCACTTTCACGGATCGTTCCCGTACTACTACCAACTTCGAGGTCTATAATAGGCATACACTGTTCGCCAACAGCTAGCCAACCAGCCGTGTAACGGAGGCACTCCACTGGATCCACCTCGTCTCCTCGGATGTTTCTCCAACCCGCCGTACCTCGGCCGGTGGGTTTACAGCCGATTAAGGCCCGTACGTGCCCGTACGTGCCCGGACACCTCCGACGGCGACCTTGAAAGCCGTGGCTAGAACTTACCACCTGGGCAGTGTAAAGGAACTGGAAGGCCTCGGAGTGACCTGGGTACCTCCCCCGACCGCTGGGCCGAGCTCAGGCGGTTTACAGCCGTTTAGGCCCCGGTGTTCCCTTCACGCCAGTGGCATTCTCAATCCTTACCATTACCATAGGCCTAGCCTCAATTCACTATGAGAGGTCTTTGGGACCCAGAAACCAGTGCTTGGCAGTTGAACCCCCCAGAAAGGTTTCAATCGCATCTGCTGTTGTCCGCAGATTCAGACCATTCACCATTGCTGGTCCCAGCCGGGCAATTGAGGATGCCGTGTGGCGGGGTTATGCCCGCAGAGTCCTCATTAGTTACAGACGCAGCTATGACCAGGGGCATAGCCGTCACCACGCCCCCCAACAGAGGTGCCACGAGGAGGCAGAGAATTGCCATTGGTGCGGAGAGGCTATATAGTAGTGTAAAATAGGGCATACTGCGCCAGGCGCCAGGCGCGTGGTGGTGGTGGAATCAAGACCGACCGACCTCTGATGTCACGGCGGTCATCTTGGACTCAAATATTCCTCAAAAATGACTCAAAATGACTCAAGAATTTCGGTTTTGAGGAAATATTTCTTGTTTTCTTCCTCAAAAATTAGGATTTCGAAAAACCTCAAAAGTCATTTTGCCTTAGAAAGAACACAATGTCCATATAGAGGCTTAAGCATCCATGTATACAGCCTCCGATAAGCCTCTGACGTAATCATGGATTATGTCATCATGGCATATGACGTCACCGTTGCAATTTCCTCAAAACGGAATATTTGAGTCATTTGAGCCATTTTTTAGGAATTTTGAGGAATTTTTGAGTCCAAGATGACCGCCGTGACATCAGAGGTCGGTCGGTCATTGACCCCACCACCACCACCACCACGCGCCTGGCGCCTGGCGCAGTATGCCGTATTTTATACTACTCTATATGTTCACTTCAATGCACCCATTCTGTGAACCTGTTGAATCATTCCTCGGATAACTAGGGCTGACCACAGCTCCGACACCTCAGACAATAATCACCTTCCCGTCAGTGTCAGGCCCACTCCCGCTCGAGGGCAGTCAGCCACAGCTGGAGCGCCGGGCGAGTGCTACTACTCGCTCCCTTCCAGGTGCCGGAGGACGAGTGCTGTTCCGGGCACACCGCGACCACTCGGCCAGCTAGTGGGTGACTCGTGCGAGTCCCCGTGCGACGAGCCACTCGGCGCGACGCTGATCGACGGCTGATACCAAACTACCGTGACCGCGCATTTTGGCGGTGGATAAATTTGTGAACTCATAAAGCATAATTTTTCAAACCATGCATTTGAGGCGTGAGTGCATTTAGTAAAGAATTATATACTACCACGTACTTCGGCCGTGGTCTCATATTTTTGGCAATTATGAAAATATTTTTTTTATATTTTTTTAATAATATTCCTAAAACATTTTATTTTTGGCTAACTTTATTTATTTAAGAGGCATGCATTTGTTTAGTTGCAAATATTCTCCAAACGGATTATTTTTCTGTTTAAAATTTTTATATTTTTTACTCTGTAATTTTTTTTAACCAAAATATGTATATTGTTACGATTTACCACGGGGGGTTCGTAAAGGATAGCCCAATTAATAGATTTTATTTCACACACAGTTTTATTTATTACCACTACTTGTCACTTACAAATAATCTTCTAAATTGGCAGATAATTAATTACACGTAAAGAAATGTCAATTCCCCAGTCACTCGTTTCACACACCTTGCTGGGCCGCACTTCCGGCGCAACTCTCGCCGCAGCACCCCTCGTGGGTCTCCGCCGCGGGACTCCGTCGCCGCACTCCGCCGCCGCCGTCACACCCTTCGCCGAGATCCCACACGACTCGCTCGCAACTTCACTCGGGACTCCGCCGCGCCCGCGACTCTATCGCCCGGAAACTCCCGACTCCACTGATCTCACTCACTCCCTGCCCTGGAACCTTCGTCCAAGGACTTCGCCACTCTGCCGCACCCGCGGCACTATCGCCCGGAAACTCCGCCGCGGGAGAACTCCCCACTCCGACTCCTCAGATTCTGCCCTGGAACCTTCGTCCAAGGACTTCGCCACTCTGCCGCACCCGCGGCACTATCGCCCGGAAACTCCGCCGCGGGAGAGCTCCCCACTCAGACTCCTGACTCTGACTCACTTGAAGGTCGGCCCAACCTCCTTAAATAGCCCTTGGGTTCCCGTCCAGAACAATCGGGCATGTCTCCGAGATATCGCGCGACCTTCGTCGTCGAAATGCCCAGAAACGCGTCGTGAGTCCTCGAAGGACGCGGCGGCTGCTCAAAGAACGCCGATAAACTCAACAAGCATCGGGTTCCCACAAAACACACCGATAAACATGTCTGAGTCCCTCCATTCCGCAGTGCGGCCTCTTTAAGTAACTCGATCTGAGGCAGGTGCGCGCTGCGAAGGTCAAGATGTCGCGAGACAGTATGACACGAGATACCAGGGAGAGGATGCGGGTGGAAGGGGGCGCAGACAGGCCGAACGAGCGCGGCGACGCCAAGCACTGCAGCCAAGCGCGATCGTAACATTGCCCCCTCCTTAAACCTGTTCGTCCCGAACAGGTAATACATCTCCTCGTGGAGGTCCCCATGCTACTCGAAGTTTAGGCCTCCTGCCTTTCCTCCATCGCGGGTTGTACAGTCTCACCCGATAACCCTCTCTCTCATTAGATGTAGCTTCTCTTGTCACCTGGCGACACTTCTGCGTCGCTGATGCCCCATGTCGTTCAGCCAGCTGCCCGAGACGAGCTGACCGATGCTTTGGACTGACCCGATACTCTTGAGTGCATTGCTTATTGCCTTCCAAATGTTTCCTTGTATCTTCCCTTTTCCTCTCCATTTCTTCTCTCGCAGCTACTTTTTCGCACAGCATTTCTTCCCGGCTCCTCTTTGTCTCATCTTGGTTCCTCATTCCCTCTTCATTCTTCTGAATATCTTCTGGACTGCACTCAGTTACTCCTTGCACCATCTCCATCACTCTTTGTGTGCTCATTGTCTCTTCTCGGTCTTCCTTCCCCTGTTCTTGGTCTTTCTTCATCTCTTCTTGGTCTTCCTGCATCTCTTCTTGGTATTTCTTCGTTTCTTCTTTCCGCTTCTCTATCTCTTCTTGACTCATGTTCATCTCTTCTCGGCTCTTCTTCAGTTCTTCTTGGCATTTTACCCTCTCTCTTTGGTTTATCTTCATTTCTTCTTGTTCAATATTCCACACTTTGTAACCCATCTTCACTACTTCTGTGCTTTTCTTCAGCTCTTCTTTCATCCTCATGTCCTGGCTGTTCTCTCCTTGGCTAATTTTCTCATGACTCTTTTTCTCATGACTCTTTTTCTCATCACTGTTCTTCTCATCGTTGTTCTTCTCATCGTTGTTCTTCTCTTCGTTGTTCTTCTCTTCGTTGTTCTTCTCATCGTTGTCCTTTTCTTCGTTGTCCTTTTCTTCGTTGTTCTTCTCTTCGCTGTTCTTCTCTTCGCTGTTCTCCTCTTCGCTGTTCTCCTCTTCGCTGTTCTTCTCTTTTAGGCTTATCTTCACTTCGGTCTTCATTTCATTCTTAATTTCTTCCTGGCCACTCTTCATTTCATCCTGATCCTTCTTCATTTCCTCTAGGCTATTATTTGACCCACTCTTCGTTTCTTCATGATGGTCCTTACTCTCATTATTTTCACTCTTCACTTCTTTCGCAGAGTTCTTCATACTGGTTATCCATTCCCTCATGTCATTCACCATTTCTTCCAGGATAACCCTTATCTTCCTGATATCTTCTACATTTAACTCTTCAGCAGCCATCTCTTTCTAAAGCATTTACTAATTAATCAACCTAAATATTTTTTTCTAATACTGTTCTTAATTTTAAATGGTCTAGCCGAACCTTCTAATTAAACTAACGATAACTCTATTACATTCAAAACTAACACTGACTACAGTATACTCAAACTAACTCTAGAAAATTTCAAATTCACTAAAGTTCTAAACACCAACTATACTCTCGTAAACTAAACTGTATCCTTAACTTTTATTCTAATAATGTAACTGAATCCTAAATCTATTAATTAGGGCTATCCCACTTCTGACACCAAAATGTTACGATTTACCACGGGGGGTTCGTAAAGGATAGCCCAATTAATAGATTTTATTTCACACACAGTTTTATTTATTACCACTACTTGTCACTTACAAATAATCTTCTAAATTGGCAGATAATTAATTACACGTAAAGAAATGTCAATTCCCCAGTCACTCGTTTCACACACCTTGCTGGGCCGCACTTCCGGCGCAACTCTCGCCGCAGCACCCCTCGTGGGTCTCCGCCGCGGGACTCCGTCGCCGCACTCCGCCGCCGCCGTCACACCCTTCGCCGAGATCCCACACGACTCGCTCGCAACTTCACTCGGGACTCCGCCGCGCCCGCGACTCTATCGCCCGGAAACTCCCGACTCCACTGATCTCACTCACTCCCTGCCCTGGAACCTTCGTCCAAGGACTTCGCCACTCTGCCGCACCCGCGGCACTATCGCCCGGAAACTCCGCCGCGGGAGAACTCCCCACTCCGACTCCTCAGATTCTGCCCTGGAACCTTCGTCCAAGGACTTCGCCACTCTGCCGCACCCGCGGCACTATCGCCCGGAAACTCCGCCGCGGGAGAGCTCCCCACTCAGACTCCTGACTCTGACTCACTCGAAGGTCGGCCCAACCTCCTTAAATAGCCCTTGGGTTCCCGTCCAGAACAATCGGGCATGTCTCCGAGATATCGCGCGACCTTCATCGTCGAAATGCCCAGAAACGCGTCGTGAGTCCTCGAAGGACGCGGCGGCTGCTCAAAGAACGCCGATAAACTCAACAAGCATCGGGTTCCCACAAAACACACCGATAAACATGTCTGAGTCCCTCCATTCCTCAGTGCGGCCTCTTTAAGTAACTCGATCTGAGGCAGGTGCGCGCTGCGAAGGTCAAGATGTCGCGAGACAGTATGACACGAGATACCAGGGAGAGGATGCGGGTGGAAGGGGGCGCAGACAGGCCGAACGAGCGCGGCGACGCCAAGCACTGCAGCCAAGCGCGATCGTAACAATATATTACGCTAACGTAAATAAACGTGAACCTTATTTATATTGTGTCGCTTGATATTTTGATTAAAGCCTATTAATTACCAATTTGTAAGCTTTGTGAGTATAATTTTTATGTTTTTAAAATGTTTAAATTATAATATTTCTCTTAAACATTTTTTCTTAAATAAAAAATATCACACTTTCGTATTTTGTAAATATTTTGCGGTGTGCCTTGTTTGAGTATAACTTATAATTTGAAGAAAAGAAAGGATTGTAATTTTAATTTTAGAGTCATTCGCCGCTTTCTGAAAGGATAGTGTGTTAAGGAATGTTGTCTAATCTTGTACTATCATGTGCTTTCAAAGTTTTTCAGAGAGGCGTTCAGTTCCTGTAGTGAAGCCGTCCATTAAATATTGCCTAAGGCTTGATATAGTTGATGCTAACTTGGCCTCATTTTGATATTAGTAAATTTAGTATTTTTCCCTTCATTCTTGCTAGTTTCTGAACCCTGGTATCGCACTGCAATTTTTGCAGGGGGTTTAGACTATGTGCAGGTTTCAAATACACTTTTATGAATATCCATTAATATTTTTAATATGTATCATCGTAAACTGAAGGAAATAAATGTGCTTTGAAAATTATGATGCCATATGGGGAATTGTTTGCATATAAAAGGTAGAATACTAGCAAACAAATGTATTCTGAAATAATTTATGATTATAATTTGTTTGGCGGAATATGAAACACAAAACTGTGTGAAGCTCTTTATAATTGAGTTGAAGCCTTCTCTCATAATGTCCCAAAGAGAGTCACGTTAAATTAAAAAAAAATCACATTATTGATATACTTCTCTGTTGTGTCAGAAATGTGGCAAAAATTTATTTTATTTCTGTGATTAATATTTATATTTGCTGCCATAAAACTTATTTTTACGTGTTCTTTTTCAATTTGTTATTTAACATCAAGTAATCATTTTTACTTAAAAATGCAATTAGTAAATATTTTTAGTTTAAACATTTTTTTAAACAATTAAATTTAAAAAAAGAATTGAGTTGACTTATATGTTATTAGCTTGCATCTGAATTATAAATTAAGATTCCTTACTTATTAAATTAAATATAAGCTCAATATAAATTAAAATTATGCTTCAAATCGTTACTTGATATTATTTTATACTCATGAAACTAATATTCGCTTTTAAAATCACACAACCACATAATATTGCTTAGGTACATATTAAGTCTTTAGTGTATTTTTTAAATATTTTTTTGTTATTCTTGAAACACATAAAATAATATTATTAATAACAATTTTTATGAATCAAAAATAAATAATGAAGCATGCGAAGTTGCATAAAAAAGTTTATTTCCTTTTATTAAATTATCTTCTGTTAACTGGCTTATTGAAGGCATGTAAGGAACTTGAGACTGAAAATGTATGGTAGCATGTCGTGAATGTGGAAAGTGATATTCCATCCCGGTATACAATGTCAGTCACAAGAAGTCGTAGAATGAATTTGCAGAGTCGAAGAACACATGGATGACTTGGATAGTACAGGATTATTATAACTACGACAGCCACGACTCTTAAACGACCACAAGATACGTGCATCCACAAAACGTGTGAAATACCTTATTTCAAAATTTTTTATGACTTAATTTTCTTTTGGCTGTAGTCAGTCATAGATGTTCATCCTTTTTAAATTAATTTTTGAACCTAATTAAATTACGCATGCATCAAAATTATCAATAATAAGTTTAATATTTGTGTTGTTTATCATTTTGACTTGTTAAAGAGTTTACATATAGGTTAATGTAAGTAGTTTAGAATATTTATATTCAATGTGTGAACTGTTTTTTCGAATCCAAAGTTTACAACATAAATTTCATCACTAATTATACAATGCGCTAGTTCAATATCAATGGCAGTTATTGTGGTCATTGTAAAGTAAACATTTTCTGAGAGCAGAAACATTCTGACATATTAAGCAGAAAAGTACCATTGTTTTTTATAAATGCATTTAATCTAAAGTTTTTTATTTTAATACTCCAATGAATACAGTTTAATGCATTCCTTCACATTATTACTCAGAATTATTGCCATAGTGAGCAACTATGACAAAAAAGTTTAACTTTAATGTACGAAATAAAATGTCACAAAGCACAGCGGTTTCGTGAAACAAACTCAACCTTAAAATTTGACATAACATTTGTAATGAAACTGTTCCTAACACGGCGAATATTTTTAATTTTTAATTATTAGTTTATTCGCAATAATCCTTATATATTGTGGAGATACAACTGACTGTGGTCAGGGTTTCTCACTCAATAGTAGGTACTTATCTTATAGGTCACTCGATATTTTCTATTAAGTAAGGTTTTCATAGAACTCAAAAAACAAGTAAAGTACCCCTTTTTAAAATTCAAACTGAAATAAAAGGCTTAGCTTGTGATCCAATCTCGTACTTAATACATTAAAAATATAATTTTATAAAGATATTTACCTCAGAAACAATAAATAGTTTTTTCAACAGATAACAATAAACAAATGAACGTTAGCAAAAACGAGTTCTTTATTTACAATATATTTCGCAGTATTTTTAAAAACAATATACTTTACCTTAATAGAATTCCGAATTCTTAGTATAATTTTATTCTAATTCAAAATTATTTTAATATGTTTTTTCCAGACACGAAAAATAAAGCCACCTTTTTTTCAAAATATTCCAATTACGAATTTTTGAGAATAGTTTTGTTGTCTAAAATTGCTTATGCTGTGACCAAGCTCCCGTAGAGAGGGCCATCAGGTTTTATCTCAGTCCCGATAATGTACAGGTTATATCATGGAATCTATTCCGTTAACATAGGTAGTTTAACTTATATTTTATTAGCTTAAACAATGACGTCAAGTTAACTAAGTATTCTGTTAGGGCACACGAGACCATGATTCGATTAAATACACGTATGTAGCTATATTCTACAATGGAATACATTCCTGACTCATGTGTTGAAAAGTTTTTGGTATAAATTATATATTTTAAATTTTTTACCCTAAGCTTTATATTTCTATGTTACATCAAGTTTTATTTAACACAAGAAGCACCACTAATTTAGCTTGGTAGAAATTTCTTCAGCCCTACATATAAATCCGTAAATCTTAAATTCTATTATATTTTGTCGTTGTTATTTATGTTACTAAAACCAAACTTATTCAATTTTAATAATTGGCAGTTCCCAGAAAAAAAAGATATAGGATAGTTCTTTTAAAACAGATGTTGCAGGAATTTTGTCTAACATACTTTCATTACTATTGAAAATAAATATTATTTTTCACTGACTGAAAAAGTACACATTTGTTTTCATAGGACCTCAATAAAATGTCATCTTAGAAACTGATGCTTCATTGTTAATTACTTGTTACAACTAAAACCTTCTAGAGGTAGTAAAGGTTCCCAGTCATTCTTGAAAGTGTTCGAAGCACTTCTGATACCAATTGTAAATGTCCGATCACGATTCTAACAAAACCGTAGTAAACACTGTAAGGAAGGCTGTGTAAAGGAGGGGTGATTGATTAGGGGGAATGTAGGGATATTATCAGGCTGGATTCAGTATCTTTTCACTTATCGATTAAGTCCGGGAAGTCATAATGTGTACATATGTATTACTTCATACTCCTTCAGTCCATTAGCACTCTATTTACTGTTTTTTACGTATCTGCACGTTACATATGCGGTCGCGGTCTTCTCTCTAGCTTCGAAACGGAGAGCACCAACGTGCGTGACCGAGTGCAGTACATGCTTACTGTTGAATATGGAACCCGCTCTACTTATTATAACATACAACTCTCCTATTTCAGTATTTTTAAGCACTTCTTGATGCAAATAACGTATATCTTCTCGCCCTATCGCTAAACTATAACCCTGCTCTCAGCCGTTGTTAATACTATCCCTTTACTTTCGCACACGTCCAACCAAGCTAACTCCTGTCACCTCCACGAGAGCTTGACGCACACGTCCAACCAAGCTAACTACTGTCACCTCCAAGCGAGCTTGACGCACACGTCCAACCAAGCTAACTCCTGTCACCTCCACGAGAGCTTGACGCACACGTCCAACCAAGCTAACTCCTGTCACCTCCACGAGAGCTTGACGCACACGTCCAACCAAGCTAACTACTGTCACCTCCAAGCGAGCTTGACGCACACGTCCAACCAAGCTAACTACTGTCACCTCCACGAGAGCTTGACGCACACGTCCAACCAAGCTAACTACTGTCACCTCCACGAGAGCTTGACGCACACGTCCAACCAAGCTAACTCCTGTCACCTCCACGAGAGCTTGACGCACACGTCCAACCAAGCTAACTACTGTCACCTCCACGAGAGCTTGACGCACACGTCCAACCAAGCTAACTACTGTCACCTCCACGAGAGCTTGACGCACACGTCCAACCAAGCTAACTACTGTCACCTCCAAGCGAGCTTGACGCACACGTCCAACCAAGCTAACTCCTGTCACCTCCACGAGAGCTTGACGCACACGTCCAACCAAGCTAACTCCTGTCACCTCCACGAGAGCTTGACGCACACGTCCAACCAAGCTAACTACTGTCACCTCCAAGCGAGCTTGACGCACACGTCCAACCAAGCTAACTACTGTCACCTCCACGAGAGCTTGACGCACACGTCCAACCAAGCTAACTACTGTCACCTCCACGAGAGCTTGACGCACACGTCCAACCAAGCTAACTCCTGTCACCTCCACGAGAGCTTGACGCACACGTCCAACCAAGCTAACTACTGTCACCTCCACGAGAGCTTGACGCACACGTCCAACCAAGCTATCTCCTGTCACCTCCACGAGAGCTTGACGCACACGTCCAACCAAGCTAACTACTGTCACCTCCAAGCGAGCTTGACGCACACGTCCAACCAAGCTAACTCCTGTCACCTCCACGAGAGCTTGACGCACACGTCCAACCAAGCTAACTACTGTCACCTCCACGAGAGCTTGACGCACACGTCCAACCAAGCTAACTACTGTCACCTCCACGAGAGCTTGACGCACACGTCCAACCAAGCTAACTCCTGTCACCTCCACGAGAGCTTGACGCACACGTCCAACCAAGCTAACTACTGTCACCTCCACGAGAGCTTGACGCACACGTCCAACCAAGCTAACTCCTGTCACCTCCACGAGAGCTTGACGCACACGTCCAACCAAGCTAACTACTGTCACCTCCAAGCGAGCTTGACGCACACGTCCAACCAAGCTAACTCCTGTCACCTCCACGAGAGCTTGACGCACACGTCCAACCAAGCTAACTACTGTCACCTCCAAGCGAGCTTGACGCACACGTCCAACCAAGCTAACTCCTGTCACCTCCACGAGAGCTTGACGCACACGTCCAACCAAGCTAACTACTGTCACCTCCAAGCGAGCTTGACGCACACGTCCAACCAAGCTAACTCCTGTCACCTCCACGAGAGCTTGACGCACACGTCCAACCAAGCTAACTACTGTCACCTCCAAGCGAGCTTGACGCACACGTCCAACCAAGCTAACTCCTGTCACCTCCACGAGAGCTTGACGCACACGTCCAACCAAGCTAACTCCTGTCACCTCCACGAGAGCTTGACGCACACGTCCAACCAAGCTAACTCCTGTCACCTCCACGAGAGCTTGACGCACACGTCCAACCAAGCTAACTCCTGTCACCTCCACGAGAGCTTGACGCACACGTCCAACCAAGCTAACTACTGTCACCTCCAAGCGAGCTTGACGCACACGTCCAACCAAGCTAACTCCTGTCACCTCCACGAGAGCTTGACGCACACGTCCAACCAAGCTAACTACTGTCACCTCCACGAGAGCTTGACGCACACGTCCAACCAAGCTAACTCCTGTCACCTCCACGAGAGCTTGACGCACACGTCCAACCAAGCTAACTACTGTCACCTCCACGAGAGCTTGACGCACACGTCCAACCAAGCTAACTCCTGTCACCTCCACGAGAGCTTGACGCACACGTCCAACCAAGCTAACTCCTGTCACCTCCACGAGAGCTTGACGCACACGTCCAACCAAGCTAACTACTGTCACCTCCACGAGAGCTTGACGCACACGTCCAACCAAGCTAACTACTGTCACCTCCACGAGAGCTTGACGCACACGTCCAACCAAGCTAACTACTGTCACCTCCACGAGAGCTTGACGCACACGTCCAACCAAGCTAACTCCTGTCACCTCCACGAGAGCTTGACGCACACGTCCAACCAAGCTAACTACTGTCACCTCCAAGCGAGCTTGACGCACACGTCCAACCAAGCTAACTACTGTCACCTCCACGAGAGCTTGACGCACACGTCCAACCAAGCTAACTCCTGTCACCTCCACGAGAGCTTGACGCACACGTCCAACCAAGCTAACTACTGTCACCTCCAAGCGAGCTTGACGCACACGTCCAACCAAGCTAACTACTGTCACCTCCACGAGAGCTTGACGCACACGTCCAACCAAGCTAACTACTGTCACCTCCACGAGAGCTTGACGCACACGTCCAACCAAGCTAACTCCTGTCACCTCCACGAGAGCTTGACGCACACGTCCAACCAAGCTAACTCCTGTCACCTCCACGAGAGCTCGACGCACACGTCCAACCAAGCTAACTACTGTCACCTCCACGAGAGTTTGACGCACCCGTCCAACCAAGCTAACTACTGTCACCTCCACGAGAGCTTGACGCACACGTCCAACCAAGCTAACTACTGTCACCTCCACGAGAGCTTGACGCACACGTCCAACCAAGCTAACTCCTGTCACCTCCACGAGAGCTTGACGCACACGTCCAACCAAGCTAACTACTGTCACCTCCAAGCGAGCTTGACGCACACGTCCAACCAAGCTAACTACTGTCACCTCCACGAGAGCTTGACGCACACGTCCAACCAAGCTAACTCCTGTCACCTCCACGAGAGCTTGACGCACACGTCCAACCAAGCTAACTACTGTCACCTCCAAGCGAGCTTGACGCACACGTCCAACCAAGCTAACTACTGTCACCTCCACGAGAGCTTGACGCACACGTCCAACCAAGCTAACTACTGTCACCTCCACGAGAGCTTGACGCACACGTCCAACCAAGCTAACTCCTGTCACCTCCACGAGAGCTTGACGCACACGTCCAACCAAGCTAACTCCTGTCACCTCCACGAGAGCTTGACGCACACGTCCAACCAAGCTAACTCCTGTCACCTCCACGAGAGCTTGACGCACACGTCCAACCAAGCTAACTCCTGTCACCTCCACGAGAACTGGACGCACACGTCCAACCAAGCTAACTACTGTCACCTCCACGAGAGCTTGACGCACACGTCCAACCAAGCTAACTCCTGTCACCTCCACGCGAGCTTGACGCACACGTCCGACCAAGCCAACACCTGTCACCTCCACGAGAGCTCGACACACGTTGCAAATTTAAATAAAATTGGAATTGCTAAATACGATCAAGCCTTGTTAGGCAGCTGTCAGATGGATGAAAAACTCGAAGAAGAATATGCGAGTACACTCACTCGCTCGTCCAGGCTACCTTATAATAAAATCAAATATTATTTATTATTTAAACTATAAACAGTTATTTAAATATGAGTATATCTTTAAAATTTTAATGAAAAGGTTAACATAAATTATAGACCAACTTAAATACAGCATTAATGCGACAGAAGCACCTTGGTGGTCCGTTAAACATCAGTTGATTTTGGCTGAGCCTACAATAGGCAAGGGGCCCCTGGGTGTGATACTGCCCGCTCAGCACCCAAGCCAAGCGGTTGTCTGAGCTCCCCGGGGCTGAGAGACACCTGGGCGGTGCACTGTCCGCTCGACGAGCCAAGCCAGGTGGTTGACCGGTCTTCCATATAAAAGGGAGCACTAGCCAACTGTCTACTTGACATCCAAGCCCGGAGTCGAGAGATCCTTAGGTGACCCACTGCCTGCTAGACAACCGAGCCTCTAAGAAGCAAGTACCCCTGGAGGGTGGACAGCCCGCTCAACACCCCAGGGGCGAGAAGCCTGTAAGAGCCTGTTCGACACCCCAGCTAGGAGGTCGGCCGAGCCTCCAAGAAGCAAGGCGCCCCTGGGTGGCTGACTGCCCACTCGACACCCGTGTCTCCAGGAGCCGAGCGGGCCGAGTGAGTGCGTGCGAGGGTGGCGCCTGCTCTCAGACGTCCCACGCGGCAGGCGTCGCCCCTCCCATGGGGCCAGCCAGTAGGGGGTGTGGCCCCCACGCCACGCCCACCGGCACCGCCCCCTTCCCCTACGGTGCCCAGCCCCCTCCCACGACAAGACTCTGCGCCGCTATTTATTTCACTAGGCGACAATTCTCGGCCTCTCCCTCCCTTCATAACCGCCGACCAGCGCCAACAAATACTGCCTCGCCGTATTTCCCGCGTTCGCTTTTCTTTTGATTAAAATCTGTGTTTAATCAAAGTTTTCCCGCCGGCGAGGAGCCACGAAGAACGCTCTGCGGGTTTTAAAGGAAGGAAGAGGATGAAATCTCATTGATCTGACACGAAAGCGAAGAGCTATGTTCATCTTTTTTACAAATCCCTGTTGGCGCGAGACATTGCCTTCATCTGCGAGCAGCTTTCTGGGAGGAAGTGGATGAGAGGGTGAAAATAAGCGGAAGACAAAAGGGGACGTAACAAATACCGCTGAAAGATGAAATGATAAATAGGAGTGACATATTTGCTGGAATTTTTCACAGTAGACCAACACATTTTTTTCTTTGGAATTCGAATGCGATGAGCTATTCCAAGGAGTGATTCATGCTGGATATTTACGGTCAAAGAATTTTCTGCTTATTTAATCCATCCTGTACATTAAAGTGCTATTAAGAGTGACTTTACTGATAAAACAGTGTTTACTAAATATATAAACTTTTTTTTTTACAAAATGTACTGTATAACTAATGTTTGGAACTATAAAGTAATAGATTTTCACTTCGTGACTATTGAATTGTTACATAACGGTTCTGCTTAATATAGGCACATCGGAAAGATTCTTAACTCATTATCTTTTCACATTGCTCCATCGCCTTGTGAATCAAGCCTTCTTACCTAGTAATTTTATTGTATGTAAAAAACGCAAGAATATATATTTTACTTGTATAAGTAGCTTATGTAATTGTATGTGCCTCTAAGGGTATATGTAGGTTCCAATTTTACGTAAAATTATATTTATTAATAAAGTAGTGTTAGCCGATAATATTATAAGGATTCTCTTTTAATTTTGCCTTAAATGTTTTTTACTGCCACGCGAAATTCCCCGAGTGTTATTATTTAACAGGTTTTTCGAGTCACAGATCACAGGTAATATAAGGTTAGATTTCAAGATAACCCAAACTTTTTCCTTGTACCTATTTATTTACGCTAAGGATTATTTCATGTTAATTTAGTTCTACTTTGATTAGAATCAAAAGGTTAAGTATTTAATACATCAATGATACGCATACGACTAGAGTAAGAATTTTGTTCAGATTTAACAAATAACGAAGAAGCAAAAGGCTGAGGAAGAATCTTCGAGCTATATTTTAAGGATAAACAACATATAGGCCTACCTACTATTTAATTACCGTGTCAATAAAATGTCGACTCTGGTTATAACCTTTTGTTTCTTTACTTTATATACCTACAACTGGATATTTTTTCTTTTAAAAATTTTATTATACATGAAGCACATTTAAATAAATATACTTTATCACTTAACATTGAATTAGAAAAATGAAACCACAAACGAAATATATTCTTTACTTATTGTTCATTAAAGAAAAATTTGGATTTACATTTGTTTTTGTGCGTAATACAAATTATTTTGAAGCATTGAAACATTTTTACTTGATTTTGGTCTTGTTATTTTTACATAATAATTCATAACACTACTTTAAAGTTACTAATATTATGAGTTATTTAAAGTGGATTTTAAATTTCATGTTAAGTGGTTAAAAATTGTTGGGTATATTTTTTTTTTGGATCCGTACTAATTTTACTCTAGTTAAGGCTTTCATTTATATATTTATAATTTAAATTTTTTTTGATTATTTACACAAGTACATAGTTTGAAATTTGAATGGGACTTTAGTTCTGGACATTACCATAAACACAAAATATTGTTTTTTGCATTTTGTTTTGCTTAAAAAAAACATATACTTTGGACCTGATTACGCACACATGCGCTCGTGTATATCAACCTAAAATCCAAATTAAATACACTTTTACAGAAAAATTTTCAAAATTTTTAAAATTATTTTATTCTTATGAGTTAAACAAATACAAGTAAAAATATTAAGCAGTATTAAAAATTACTCCTTCAAAAGTTACGTTAAATAAAAAAATTTAAAATTATGAACCTAGAAAATAGAACTTGATAGCCCTGTGTAGGAAAAGATTCTTGTTACAAGAATCGTGGAAAAATCATTGCAGGTTTATGGATGTGTTTATGGAAAGACAGGGTTATCAATTGTATTTTTTATCCAAAAAATTTACGACTTTTTTTAATATCAGTGTTCAATTTTATGTTCTTAAAGTCTTTACGATATGGAACAAGTTTGCTTTTGGCAATTATTTTTACAACACAACACACGTAACTTTAAATAAATATTTTTAATTGTCTCACAAATAATTGCATGGTATATTAATTATATTATTTTGGAAATATGACGTTGAGTGTTATGAAAACATAAATATTTTTCAATTTAAATATTAGGTACACAAAACACAAATGATTTTTTCCCTCTAAAAACCAATCTAAGTACTTCCCGAAAAAAATTGTTCTTTTTTTTTTTCGTTTTTTTTTTGTGCAGAAAATCAGCCCTGTATTCACTGTGGGCGTGAAAAGCAAACAGCTGACACCACTCACAATTTCGTTTTAATTTTCTGTAGATGCATTCAACTATTTAATATTAAAAGTTCAAACAGTTTGTTATTCAAACATATAATTATATCGTATATTTGCTACTTTTATAATTCATTATTATGTAAAGTGCAAATAGACATACATGTCACTGGAAAATCATGTTTGCATTAATTAATATTCCCAATGATATTGTAAACTCGTATACCTAATTCGTAAAGTCAGAAGGACACAATTGAAAATTATAATTTTTACCTGTGTTTAATTTAAATTCTTTATTTGAAGTAAATTCATTTCCTCGTGTAAGACTACATCAATATATTCAACAGATAAAAATAATTAGTGCAAGTTTTTATTAACGCGGTCAAAAAATTTCAAATTGAAAATTCTTAGTAAAAAGTTTTGTTGTAGTTATTTTATTAATTAATACTTTAAAAAGATATTTAACATGGTTAAAAATTTTCGCTGTATGCGAACTGAATAAAATAATGTTATTTTTCTCAACCTTTTTCTCAAAATACTCCCCTATTTATTGGATTTGCTAAATGAAGAAGAACTGTTGAAATCAGCTGATCGAAATGAAACTGAAAATTAATATTTGGTAATAATAATTTTCAGAATGCATAGGCCGACTATTAGCAGCGCCTAGATATGAAACCTGTAAATATTCATTTCTTCTCACCTATAGGAAAGTGAGACCTAAAATTTAGTTTATATAATACACACAAGTATGTAAACCACTCCTCCCTCTTGGAATTATTTTATTACATAAAGCATGATTAAGTAAACGATTTGTAATCAAAAATATTCTTGATCTTTAAAGAAATTTTATAGTATGCGGTAGGCTCTTACATAATTTTACGGAATTTTCCGTAAAATTTATTGGAAGTGACCCAGATCCCGAGAACCAAGACCCGTGTCCCATGAACGAAGTCCCGAGACCTGTGACTATTCGACTTGGGTCTCACGCTGAACCCGAGTCGTATAGACTGGAAGGGATACGGTTGAAAGAAGTGTGACCCATCCCCCATGATCCGGGTCATCCACATCACGTGATTCCCCTCTACCTCAAGCCACATGCAGGGACCCGGTACCGGGATCCGAACCCAATGACTCGTGATTCGGGTCAGTCAATGTTCGTGTCGAGATCATCGGCGAACAGCCCGGAAGATAACCGGATCACTGAACGGTGATCCGAAAGTATGGACCGGATATATCAGCGGCTCTTTTCGGGTATACCTATAAGGGGGCTCGTCAGCGCCATTGATAACTTAATTCCTCGACTAGAGACATGTGACCTGCCTGGATACGACCGTCGCACCCCAACCCGCCTACGACGTAACGCTGCTCGAGGAGGCAGCCAGGCCTGGAGGGACTCTGGCAAATGCAGCGGTAAGGTACTGCGCTCACACACTTAAAAATCTTCGTCATGTGGTACACAGAGAGAAGTATGAATGATTGGTTTTGGTGGGGAGAGGAAGAAGTACTGATGTTTGTTAACGCTAGTGGTTATTCAGAGGCGTGGTGTAATTGGCGTGGGGATGGCGCAAGTTGTTGACATTACCTGAAGTGTGACGAACGACGAGGACGCCCAGGGCTGATCAGATAGTGGTGGCAGCCATTATCTTTAGCGAATGGGTGTTTGGAGTGACCCGAGTTGTAGCTTGAGAGGATCGTCGCGGACGAGTTGCTGAACCGTCCGTACCACCGCCGTGGCTGACGTCACAGCAGGGCAGTGAGTGAAGACAGAGAGGACGTTACTCTAAATCTCTTACTCTTTATTTTATCACTTTATATATCTATCTCCTCTATGTATAAACTTATCCTAATCTAAATATATATATATATATATTCATCTCTATATCTCTCTAGCTGTAGCTATATCTCTCTGTAGTCTATATCTATATCTTTCGCCATCACTCTGTATTTCTCTATCACTCTCTTTATCTCTATCCCTCCCTATCTCAGTCCGTCACTGTCTGCCTTTCTTTCTCTTGCTTTCTCTATATTTATATCTCTTTAACTCTCATCTCTCTCTCTCGACTCGCATGGCACCATATTATTCGGACCATAGAAAAGAGGAACTGTCCTAAAGTGATTACTGGTAATTTTCCGGTACTACTCACGCGCCATCTTCATTTTTGCTTCAAGGGTTGGTACTATCGAAACTTCACCTGAACCGTGACCTTCCTCGTGTTTTAAACATGGAAGTTAGAAGTGAGGGAGCTGGTGCATACAATATTTGCCATTTTAATACTTGAAGCAAAATGAGAACGACCTCTAATTTTTTTTTCCTTCTGCTTACCAAACAGTTTTTGGTTATAATAAAGTTTAACCCTAATTTCTTGCAGACGTGTTTTATTATGTTTCTTTAGCAATATTCAGTTCATAATGGCATATTAACGATTCTTCCTCGCGAGTTATTTTCAAGCTGTTAAACAAATTTACAGCATATTAGCTTTTAAACAGCTACTAAATTATAGCAGGTACTTCAGAACAGACAACCATTCCTTAGACTAATACCTCCATGGTTTCAAAGGTCAAGAGTGCCAAATTTAATAGAGATCGGATGAACGATGAGTTATCAATTCAATGGCAAAATTTTATCAAGAAAAAATTTGTTTTACCAGAATCCCACCTATAAAGTAAGGTATTACAACGATTTCCCGTTCAACATGGTCAAATGTTGTGTTTCAGCCCTTAATAATTAAAATTTTAATATAATTTATTATATTTTTTGCAGTTTAAGATATTGCCCATACACTTCTTTTCCCGTATAAAACGAAGTATTTTAAATTTTATAACCATTATTATTAGGATAGCCTATTACCGGTTAAGTACTTATATAATTAACAGAGTTACGAAATTTGTGATATGTAAATTTTCTTTCAAAGACGTTTTAAATCTTATAGTCTTTATCTGCAGGGCATTAATTTTGGGTTAAGTTGATAACTGTATTGAGTGCACTCGCATAGTCCAATATCGATATCGATAGCTCGCCGATCGCATGCAACGCGCACGCTCTGTCTAGTGCCGAGTGAACTACAATTAATAGCCCGCATTCTTTCGTGGTTAGTTTGTACTAAGACGATGGAATAGTGATATTTCACCAAGAATAATTAAATTATGCTTTAAGGTTTTGTTTTATCGAAATCTCACCTAGACAGTGACCTCCTTGTTTCGAAGGTCAGGTGTGCAAAGTTTCGACTCAATCAGAAGAACGATGAGTGATCGTATAGAAGACGAACACACAAACATCTTTTGTATAACATAAATGCTGTTAGTGTCAAAGCACACCCACACTAGTAAATTTTTAAGATTGCTGGAGGTACCCCCAGTATTCCCCAAAACGCCGTTATAACATTAATAAATGGAAAATAGTGGTGACAAAAATACAAACCCTTTTAAATACATAATTTTAGGGATAATGTTTTAGGATTTGGAGAAAAAAATTATTTCCTCTGAAACTAAGATGGCCATCAAAAATCCTTGCAATCGTTAGAGCAGAAAATGTAGAAAAGTGCAAAAATGTGCACCACGGATTTCAACTTTATAAGCACACAAGTAAAAAACTAGACTAACTCTTGTATTTTTAACGAGTGCATCACACAATGGGAAAAATCCAAAGAGATATCATTATACTACAAAAAAGGATCATTTAATTAAAATATAATAACACAAAAACAGAAAATACTGTTCTGAAAAATTACGCCATCATAGTAACATAACAAACAACCACAATATTTAGCTCCATATTTTCGTGTCCCGAGAACTCTCTCTCTCTCTCTCTCTCATGTTATGTGGCATCATGGTTCTCCTCTCTGCACTCTGTTACAATCCCCGAGGTTATATTGCCTACAATCCCTTGCCCCTCAAATCCTCTGATGATTGGGAACATTGGAGAAGCAAATGAACCCTTCTTAAACATTCTTGACTAGTCTGAATTATACTCGGTAAACCGATATCTACGCAAGATTTCCGCTACTCTTCTTCCTTCCAAACTCGTGACCTGTCCAGTTGGTAGCCCTGAGTAATTCCTAGTGACGAAAACAAGATATCTCATTCCACTCATCTACACATCTATGGTTGCTCCGAATTCTTACCGTTTTTTTTTCTACAGCACAAAGCAACTGCACAATTTATGATTCCGAATATATCCTTTTTTCCCACTTTAATTAGAAGCTAAGGTTTATTAAAATATATGTCACGTTAACAAAAAACAATAAATCATCTAGGGGTTGCATAATCGAATATTTAAAGTGTTTCATGACCTTACACACGTTCACAATATAAACAAATAATAATAATAAAGCAATGACGGAATGAATGATTGACGGTAAACTGGAGTACACAGAGAAAATCCACAAGGTCATGGTGATGTCCGTCACTGTTCCCACAACTCCGGATGTAACTCCGCCTTGATTCTACCCCAGATCACCTTGGTTGTGAGTGATCTCACAGTCCATCAATGTGAATCCATCTCCTCCAATGAAGCCATTACTATGAAATTACAAGTCATGATTTAGGTAACTGAAACCTTCAATAGATCATTTGTTTGTTTGAAACCTCTAATGCAATTATATTACAAATATTTATTTTTAAAATATCAAAATATTTAAATATTTTGATACTCAGCTGAATCAGTTAAAGAAAATATTGCTATAAAAGTTAAAACAGGGGACTTTACAACAATATTAAACTTTTAAATTAGCTAACAAATACATAAATAAAATAATTATTTTTACAAAGGTAAGATGAATTATATTGACAAAATTTTAATATCATTATAAATATTATTATTTAATAATTACATGCTTAATCAAATCTATTATATGCAATTTATTTTATCATGTAGTAAATAACTATTTTGTGTTATGATTTAATTAGTTATTAGTGTTAAGTTACAGATAAAAAACTTATTTCCTCAAATTTTGCCATTGATAATTTAAAAGCATTAATATAAATTAAATTAAATTTAAATAAACGCGTATGAAATATATGAGTCAATATAATGAACTTGAAAAGTGCAAACTTTTTTTAAATACGATATGAGGACATATCGCAATATTTTGAATAGAAAAATTAAAATGTAAAAAAGTCATAAACCCTTTTCGTAAACACTTGCACGGTGTAAATGCACAATTCAGTTGGTACAGAAGTAGCTATCGGCTATGACTTTAAAGTCTTATCAGAATTTCTGGCCCCAAAAATAGTGATTAGGCTGAGTCAAAACTTGGAAAAAAGCAAATTCTGAACCTTTTTTTAAGTATTGGCCTAAAGACCGTTGGAAACTTGCAACTAGAATTTTATTCTTTTGCAGAGAGATTGATTGCATTAATTTATATAAGTAAGAAAATCAAAATCTAAGCTTAGTTTTTAAAGTGAAGGAATGTCTAAGGGCGGGATTCATAGTCGAAGGCTTGTTTGGCGAATAAGTAATATTTTATAAAGTAGTGCTTATTCTTCAAGTAGTACTTATTCCAGCAATGAATTCATAAACCTTTACTAGACGAAGTAATACTTGACCAAGCACTACTTATATTGGCCATGCTGTACTTGATGAAGTATCTCAAAAAGTAAAGGACGAATTTTTTGTCAACGTAACGCAAGTAAATATACTGCTGTAAATACATAGTTTACCTGTTTGAAAATAAAGATTCCCATGTTTCAAACCATATATGCGATTAAAATAATGAAATTAATATGTATGATGATATTTATACTTTATTTGATAGTGAACTTTAATAACATAAATATGAACATAAATTAAAAACGAATTTACAACTAAATAAATATATTTTGGATATTTGTGGTGTTAAATTATGTTGGCCATCTTGTGTCTGTGATCTATAAGCGGGTGAAGTTAACCACGTGGTAGCGAAACAACACGCTAGCTGCAGAAGAGGTTATGTACGTAGCCTATATTGTTTACAAAACTAAGCGGCAACGATTTGTTTCGTTTCTTTTCCCCAAATTGAATTTGTTTACTCTCTCTATTTAAATTTAATATATGGAAAAATTAACGGGAATTAATACCTTACATAACCTATTCCTTACAACAACAAATCCGTACCAGTACTTGAGTCACCTAGATAGCCGACTTCATGAAGTATTACTTATATAAATGAATAAGCATGGCTCATTTGATTATGCATACTTGCGAAACAAGGTAAACTTATTTCATGACTGTGAATTCGTATTGAGCAGTACTTATTTGACGCAGTGCTTCGTTAAGTATTACTTGAAGTAGTCCTAATAAGTAGTGCTCTTTTTGTTCTATATGAATTTAATGCCATACTTAAGCATGCATATAAGCAGTACTTTTTTCAAGTATTGCTTATATCACCACTATGAATTCCGCCCTAAGTAGGAATTTTAAAATCAAAACAAAATAGAGGCCACCTACTTGAAGCTCACTGCATCATTAGCATTTCGCATATCACGCTGAGTTCTGCCAAGCTTGGCTCACGTATGTGTTACAGGAGGGGTGTTTTCCTAAACTCTAATAACTTTAGGATGGTATTCGATCCATGTCACTAGTCAATGCAGCTGCATGTTTTTAAGATAATCTATCTCTATGATAACTTCAGGAATTCAAAGCCAACAACATCCACGATGTGTTAGAATCCCTTATTGTTCCAGAGTTTCATATGGAGGTTTAGAGGAAAACATTTAGGCTTCCGTACAATGGTACATTCAAGATGTTACTTTTGTATTTAGAATTTTCCTGGCTTCCTGTAATGGCTTACCACCAAAAAAAATACAGATTATTATTGAGTGGAGTTCCGGCGGAATATCTAGGATATACTTAATGTACTCTTAAACCGTAGCTACAGGGTATTAAAGATTTTATTGAATAAATATTATCCTTGACAACCCAACGTACAACCCACGGTCTCGCTACTATTGTGCCTAGCGGTGACTTCTAATTTTCTACATTGCAATCCTAAGTTTCAGTCTGAAACTTCCCATGGTCTCATAACCATTCAAGCGTAGCATTACGTTTATATAAAAAACAGCTGTTTATTAATAATAAATAAGGCATAATGGTGAGGCAATTCAAACATATTTCTCTCAGTTTTATCAATCACCTGACAGACACAGAGGGAAAAGGAGTCTTTAGAATAAATAGATTGTGTAAAGTATATTCTAACATGACACCTCCAATGTCCATACATATGTATTTTTCATTTCAATTCTATTTACAGAGAATTATATTAATCAGGAACTAGAGTATTAAAACTTCAGTGATTAAAAATTAATGTTTAGTGACACCTAGTTTCATGAATAATCTAATGGACAATGTATCCAGACTTAAAAATGTATTATGTTTTTTTGATCTGCAGGGCATAAAACTACAAAGAACGCACCTACTAGGTTTTGTTTAGGTAGTGTTCTTAGGGCTACGTCCTGTCGAGAAACGTAAGATGGCTAACAAATTATGATGTCCGTGTATAAAAATAACAAACACTTTACAACAGAATTAGCCTAACAACAAATATCTCGTGAAAACCTACTAACTGTTAGCAATGTTTTGAATAACTGTGTGTACTTGACTTACATATATCGTCCAAGAATAAAATTCACTAAGTCCTCGACAACGATGTATGCTCCCGTGACTCAGAATTTCTGAGGATAAAACGTTTAAAATGAAGTTACAGAAAACTTGATGTATAAAATGAATGCTTCTGAAATATCATAAAAAATGGCTAATAGCTATATTTTGTAGATTATTTCTACTTCTCCATTAAGTGCTACGCATGTAATAAACATAGGCAACTCCTTCCCCCAGAGGCTCCGCAAAAAACCATGGTTTGGGTTTTGACAGAACATTACGCCACACAGGGACCTCACGCCCTTTGAAGCTCTGGCTCTAGTGTCGAGCAAACAGTGCGGAATCCTGGTGCTTTATACATTTTAAGGCTTTTGCATCCACCTAGAGTGGGTGTCGAGTAAATAATGCACCAAATAAGAGCCTCTCGTCCTTTAGGGCTCTACCAACACTTTCACATGGGTGTCGAGCTAACAGTGAACAACTAAGCGGCCTCTCGTCCTAAGAGGCACTGTCAACCACCTCGCTCTGATTTTCAGCGAACATGGCACTGCCCAAGGGCCTCTCGCCCTTTAAATCTCTGCCAATAATCTGGCTATAGTATCAGCGAACAGTGCGCCACACACGAGCCTCTCGCTCTTTGAGGCACTGCGAACTACCGGGATTGGGTGTCGAGCTCTCAATGTGCAACCCAGGGGCCTTTCGCACTTCGAGGCTCTGCCAACAACCTGGCTCGGATTTCGAGCGAACATTGCACCACTCTCAAGCATGCTCTTTGAGCCTCCGCCAAGCACCTGGCTCTGTTGTTGAGTGGCAGTGCGCTACCGTGCTGCCTCTCGTCCCTCATTGCTCAACCAGTTTTCTTGCGAGGGGGTGGAGTGGACAGTAAGCTACATAGGTTCTTCTTGCCCTTTAGGGTTACTCCAACCACCTGGCTTGGATGTCGTGTTAGAAGCGCGCCACCCAGGGACCTCTTAGTCCTTGAGGCTCGGCCAATAAACTGGTTCGTCTGTTCGGCAGGCAGTGTGAAAAACAGTATCCTTTCACCAATCAAGTTTTTTCCAAACAAACTTGTTTGGTTGTCAAGCGGGAAAATCACCACCCAGGGGCCGTTTGCTCCTTGAGGCTCGGCCAACTTCCTGACTCGGGTGTTGTGCGGGCAGTGCGCCATCTAGGGTCCTCTTCCCCCTTGAGGTTTGACCATGTAACTTGTTTGGTTGTCGAGTGGGCAGTGCACCACCCAGGGGTAACTTGACCCTTGAAAGACGCTGCTGTATTTACCAGCGAGTGACTTTCAACCCTACACCCCCACTGGGCCTGCATCTATCTTCAGTGGCATAATAACAATTAATTTTAAACGTAATTTAGGGCCACCGGAGCATTATAAGGCTCCGCAACTAGAGGGTGTGAGCCCAAAAACAAATCAAATCATTTTTGACCAAATATCAAAAGGCTAATAATTATAGGCAATGTGAAAAATCCTGGTATGCTAGGTTTATTATAGCCGTACATTATATGAAATAAACCGTTAGACGTATACTAGCCATTATAAAAATTTAAATTTACAACCAAGGCTAGAGGCCCCAAAAATATACCTAAATATAAAAAAAATTATGATAAAAGACAAAAATAAACAAATGTAATGAAAGTTATTGCAGTCAAAATTGCATGCGCAACTGTCCTTGAGTGTATAAATTTTAACTTGCACATCTTATAAACAAGGCATAAAATGACTAAATATTTAAAAAAAAAATGAAAAGGATTTATTCTGAGCTGAAAGACTCATGAACAACGAATAACTTCATCATGAAGGGCATCGATAATAATGACTTAGAGTTCTAAGTACTTCTTAAGCCACAAGACTATTTCTCACCAAAGCAAGTCTATAATCATTCACATTTATCAAGTATCAAAAACACACAAACATTCATTTAGCACGTGGATGTTTCAATTTTTAAAACGAGCAAACGCCTCCACACTCGTGTATAACTCCGTCGTATAGTAGAAATATTGCGCGAGCCAAACTTCTTTGCCAACCCCAAGGTCAATTTCATGATCGTAGAATGTTCTCTGGGCTGGGGATTAGCGAACGTAGCTACCTTAATATTGACTACTATAACTTTCAAAACTTGAAATATTCCTAGTCACAGCTAAGGCCAAAAAAAAATCCTTGCTTATGTGCAAAGAGATTCGTGTCCAAGCATACTAAAGCCAAGAAATTTAAAAAAAAAAACTTTTTTGATGGCTTGTCAATCGCTTAAAATTGCCGTAGAAACGAAACCCAGTTATAAAGTAGCCCCAGTAACAGTCAAAATAGCTCAATCATAAAAGTGATGCACCACCTACATCATTATTTGAGCTTTAATTGCAGCAGCATATAACGACAGGTTCAAACACAGCTATCTGAAGCGGGCTGTCGAACAACAAGTTAACAACCATAGCCGATGCGTGTATTAATTTTAAGTTAGTCCCAGCACACACCAAACACTGCCCGAAGCCCGGCTGCAAGCACATGATGACATTGCTTCCTTGTTATAATACAGCGACTCTGCATTCCTCTAAGTCGTGAGCGCGACCTCCGCTCATGATGAACAGCTCGGCCGCAGTAGTAGAAGTTCACAGCCCGAGGTCTCGCGTCGTAGTCCCACGCGCAGCGAGCGCCGCAGCAACAGTTCAGGCTCTACGCGCCGGTGGCGCCGTGCAGTGGCATGGAAAAGAATCACACACCAAATCCGATAGTTTCGGTACGCTTACAGCTGAGTGGCGAGATTTATTAGTAGACTCAGTCATAACAAACGTTCCGTTCCAAATCAAACAAATTAACTAAACCAAATAAACTATATATTAAATATAATAAGACTATGAAATGTTACAAATGAATAAATTAAATAGAACTTACCGAGAGGCACTGAGCACGCCTCAGCATTTAATAGAAATTTATAAGTAATAACTCTATATGACAACAATTTATACTAGAAATACTAATGGCAGTAATGTTTCTTTTTTATTTAATATGTTATGTAAAATATTTACTGTTAAAATGTAAACATCTTAAAATATAACACGTACGTATGTGATGATATAAAAATATAATATGTTATTAAAGTTATTTCGATTTGTATCTTCCTAAACGTAAATATATGCGCGAATACAAATACAGATCTACATAAAAACAATGATTTAACTTAAAAAATTTACATTTTATTTGCATAAATTAAAATTACTAAAACCTTTAACAACTTCTGAGGTGTGTGAAAGTGACAACCTATAATATGGTGTACTTTTCTTTTAAATGAATTTATGTTTTATATAGTTTCAAAAGAATTTTAAATTTTAATGCAGTTTAATAGTCTGTCGCGACACATCACTCTCTCACGCCTGCAGGACTTCCTTCGATAATAAAAATTTAGGTAACTTGCCAAACTCAAAAAAGGAGACCGTCCTTAAAACTCTCACTAAATTGAATTAACACTCTTCGCAATTTCCGACGACGTGGCGTCCTACTTGCCAAACAGGGGATGGGGCGAGACTTCCTTGCCAGTTTGTGCAGTTGACTCTGGTATTCCCTTTGCGTGAGCAATCGTTACACGCGCCCAAAATCACAGGCGATCCACTGGCTACCATCTACAAAGCATGGCGGTTGCAATCTTCCAACGGCCGAAATTCGCATCGGATACGATGCGAAAACATAATTGTACACTCGCCGACACACTTCAACGCTACCGTAGTAAAAATTATTATGCGTGTTTCTCATACAGGCGTAAAACATATATTTCCTCTCACTGGCGCCTCTTCGAAGTACACTTTGAGGCTATGTTTCGGTACATTTTAAACTCTCGCGCGTGCGGCTGTCACCTCGTGCAAAACCCCTTTGCGAGTCTGCACTCACGCTCGCTAGACGCACCAAATCCCACTATCCAGAAGTCTATGATCACACGCTTAAATATATAAATATAAATACTTCAAGGTGTCTATGCTCACACTAATAATAGAATAATATGGCGATTTAAAACTTACATTAAAGATTTAACTAATGACGAAACTTAAATTAATTGTCTTTGGCCACAGAGCTTCTATTTCATTTCAGCGTATTTTCAAAATCATTGCCAAACAAATTTACTATGAGTAAAAATAATAATTGAAAACAATAAAACATTTTAATTAGTTTTAACCATTATTTAAAAAAAAATTGTTGTTTAAGTAACCAAAAATTACAAACGATAATAAATAAATAATTAGGAACGGCAGACCCATGCCAAATCCTCGAGGCTTAGCCAGCCACCTTGCTCCAGCGCGGCATTGGGGAAGGAAATGCGCAACCAGGGGCGAGGATTGGTCAACCACCTGGCTCGGGTGTTGAGTGGTCATTGCGCTTCTACTTCCAGGGACTTCTCGCACATTGAGGGTCGTCTAACATCTTGTTTGGTTGTCTAGCAGGCAGTGCGTTTTCCAAGGGACTTTCAACCCTCTGGCTCGGCTAACCACCTTGCACAGGTTGTCGAGTGGTCACTGCTCTTATCAGGGGCCTCTCACTCCTTGATTCTTCACCAACCACCTGGCTCGTGGGTCGAATGGTCATTGCGCTTCCAGGGAACTGGTTTTGTGGTCGAGGGAGCAGTGCGATGCTCGACCAACAACCTGACTCGGGTGTCCAGTGGTCTGTTGTAACTTCAAAGTGACTAATAATGCTTGTTGCCTGGAAATGCCGTGTTGTTGGTGCCGAGACCTCAGCCTTTACCCAACCTTGTGGACAACACAACAGGCTACTTTGTGTAATATCCGAAAAAAATACTTTTAATCTTATTTTTATACTTTCATAAATGTCAAAAAATAATACCAGGTATAAATACCAGTAGAGAATAATATGCCAGAGCATAGGATTTAGTTGGTAAAAATATTGTCAATTTCCATTACAAGACAAATCAGTGGGAACTTTGCCTTAAAATAAAATCTTTTGATCGAAACTGAAGTTGTATAATTTTTATGACTATGTAAATGAAAAATTGAGATGATGTCCAAACATTCTAGTACGAGGAACGATTTTCTCTTCCGTAATTAATGGATACACGAAAAATATTTAGGAATAATTCATCCGGTATGGTCTTAAATACAAAAGATAAATTTCAGATATGTTGCTGTAAAACTTAAGCATAACATATGAAGTGAAGTTACAGGAGTATTGTAGGAAAACTCACCTAGTGTGACCTCAAAGCGCAGTGTTTGTTTTGTCGTCGCTGGTGAGCATCTGGCGAGACAAACAAGTTCGCATCACGGGGCCAGCTGGTACGACCACCCGTCACCCCGAGGTTGGTATGTCAGTTAGATAAAAGAACTTGAAGCAAGGAGGCCGCTGGAAGAGGAAGATGAGACACAGAGGAGCTAATAGTTGCCAGAGGTCGCGTGCTGCCGACTACAGGCTACTGGAGGCACCGCAGCAAGTGCAGATTATCTTGTAGCTTTATAGAAAAGAATCATATTATAGATTATGTATGTTTACTTAAAGACTACTCTGGATATAATCCTTTTTATAAGGTTTGCAAGAGTAGTTTATTTATATTTATTGCACACATGATTATATTTTTAACACACATATATATTATATAATATAATACAGTTTATATTATATAATAATTCATATCCTTTTAGCTTGCTTATACAGGTTTCCAGGGCGTTATTCTGTCATAATTCTTATTCTTATTTTCAAAGAGAGATCTGGTGTATATTTTTAATTCTCTTATTCTTAATTAATTCTTTTCAGTTCATTTATCTAATTTGATATAATATTCCGGCTGTTCGATTACACTATACACAAGAAGAACAGCCAAAGAAACTTGTGTAGGAGATTCAAAGAGTTATTTTATTTTTCTGTAGTAAGTTATTCCGTATCGGAAAGCAGATCTTCCATCAGAGATTGTTCGTGCATCCAACTATCGAAACGCTCCAGTCTCTTGGATACTTCAAAGGTGTAATTTCTCCATATGTCATAAGTCTTCTTATCTCTCACAATTTGATTAATATCCTTAATATCAACATCCTCCATAGCCATCTTCCTTGTGTACTTGTTTCGTATGTCTTCTATTTTAACGCAATCATTTAGAACATGCTCTACTGTGTCTTCTTCCATGCACACAGGGCACATAGGGCTTTCCACTAAGTTAAAAGAGTTTAATTTGTGTTTAAAATTCTCGTGACCTGTTAGGAATTGTGAAGTGTAGTGGTCAGTACTTATCCATGAAAATTTCATCCGTTCTTCTATTGAAGGGAATATATTGTGTGTATGCCTTCCCTTGTCAGAGTTTCGCCACCTTTCTTGCCAGATTTCAATATTTTCTATGTGAATTCTGCGATATTTTGAAGCAGTGTATTCCTTGTTCATCTTTAATATCACAACTTTTGCTCTTTCTTGTATTAGTAGGTCTATAGGTAAGGCTCCAGCGATAACCTGCAGTGCTTCTAAAGACGTAGTTCTGTAGCTTTTTGTTACAGCAATTAGAGCTGTTCGTTGGGATGAGTTTAACCTTCTTCTTACATGTGAATTGCGTAGTAGTTCATACCAGACTGAGCAAGCATAGGTAAGTATGCCCAGGTATACTCCATTGTACAGTGTTGTCATAGTATTAGTGCTCAATCCTACATTTGTAGGTTTATGACTCCTTATTTTTTGCATTAACAGTAGGGCCTTTTGTGATGCTTCTTGTATGTGTTCTTGGTATCCTGTTCCCGTTGTGATTTGTACCCCTAGATACTTAACTTTTTGTTTTATCTTCACTATTGGTTCTTGAAATCTTATTAAAGGTGGTCTGTCTTTATGTAATTTTCCCTTTAGTAATACGCCTTCAGTTTTTTCAGATGATATAAGAAGTCGGACACTGCTTGCCCAGGTGTTGATAGAGCGTAGAATAATTTCTGCTGTCTGCTCTAATTCGTAGCGTGAAGTAGCGGGTATAATGAGCAAGCCATCATCTGCATAGCCATATATAATGTTATTTACTGGTAACTCAATTTTCAGAAGCTCATCAAATATTATATTCCATAGCAGCGGACCAAGGACTGAACCCTGAGGACAGCCCATGGAGAGCTTCTTTTCCACAACTATGTGGCCCAATCGACATTCACACTTTCTATCTTGCAGAAAGCCCCTTATGGCGGCATACAGGTTCTTAGGTGTGTTAAGATTCTTTAAGCGCCATAATACTTGAGGCCACCAAGCGTGGTCGAATGCTCCTGCTATATCTATCGTCACTCCAAGCACATATTTTTCTTGTAGGTTTTTAATATATTGATTTACATCGTATAGCGCTTTTTCTGTACTATGCCCTCTTCTGAAGCCATACTGCTGTTTATCTATTCCCTGTATTACTTCCAAATAAGCTGTTAGTCTTGCATTAATGAGCCGCTCATAAATTTTTCCCATGTTAGGCAGCATAGTTAAAGGCCGGTATGACTTAGTTAATTTCGGGTCCTTAGCATTTCCCTTGTATATGATTTTGAGAACTCCTTCCTTCCATATTTTTGGAAATGTTCCTGAAGATAAGCATAGATTATACAGATGTAACAGTACTTCCTTGATTCGAGGGTAAGCTCGCCAAATTAACTCAGTTGTTATATTATCTTTACCTGGTGCTTTTCGTGGTTTTAACTCTTTAATGATCTTGTCAAGCTCTTGGATGGTGAAAGAAACTGTGTCTTCTGTATCAGGCAGTTCTTTCATCGCTTCTCTCTTCATCTTTTGAATATTCGTATCTTCATCTGGGTTGTCATTAGGTAGTAAATCATGTAGAATAGTTTCCAAATTTTCTGTAATGTCAGCAAGTGCAGTGTGAGCGAGTGAAGCAGTCCTGCCAGGCTGGTTGGCTGGTCGACATAGCAAAGTATAGAGGGTCTTTCACTACCTCGAGGAGCGCGAGTCGCTCAGCGAGTGGCAGCCGTGCAGCGAGTCAGCACTTCCCGAGGAGCTGTGAGGTTTGAGGTGTGAGGTGTGAGCTGTGAGCTGTGAGCTGTGAACTGTGAGTAGTGAGCTGTGAGCTGTGAACTGTGAGCTGTGAACTGTGAGTTGTGAGCTGTGAACTGTGAGTAGTGAGCTGTGAGTTGTGAGCTGTGAGCTGTTATCTGTGAGCTGTGATCTGTGAGCTGTGAGCGGAGGAGCGAGTGGCGCCGGGAGAAAACATACATGTTGGTCCCACACCATCGGCAAGGGAGTAGAGGAGGAGTGAAGCCAGTTGGATAGGGGCACTTGGATTTCAACCTGCTTACCATGTAGCCCCAGAAAAAGTGTAACTTTGGCTATGGATGATCTCTTTGATATAGCTAATGCAGATGCTTTAAGACAGATGAAGAATGAAGAGGATAAGAAATTCTTAATGATTCCGCGCCATAAGGGACGTCTGGGCTCCATGGTGAAATGGAAGGCACCCCCTTAAGGCCCCCACCTACCCGGACACACATACGGTGCGCAGAGCTTCAGGGAAAACAACGCGATCTGAAATCTACTCAAGGCATCCGAGTGGGGTCTGCTTACTAAAAGCATTTTAAAAGTTTGCAGAGGACCGATAAGTAGTTTGGTTTTCCGGATTAGGTTTTTAAACTATTATGTTCAGAAGAGTTAAATTGGCTAAAATTCGTGCACACTGCAATGGAAGCTTCCAGGGAAAAAAGAACTTATGAAGAAATGAAACGCCAATTTTATACATCAAAAACTGATGATTTAACATCAAGCATCCTAAGTAGTGATGGTGATGACGGCGATGAAAATCCTTCTATCATCGATAAGCAAATAACAACTACCACAGCAGCATCAACCGTTTCAAAAACTAGGTACATTGCAGTTTGATATTCCCCGTCTCTCTGAAGTTTTTGATGGGTGCAAAATAACTGATAGAAATGGGGTTTACATATTGACGGCTGCTGCAGAAGCTTTTGGGTGTGATACTGAGAATCTGCTAATAAATCAAACTTATTTTCAACGTCTTCGAAAAAATTTCAGGAAGCGAGACACACAGAAATTCAGCACAAATTTCACCTAAACGACTTTTAAGAATTAGTGTTGCCCTGGGATGAAAAGGTGCTCCCGGCACTCGCAGGTGCTGAAAAGATTGAAAAACTGGAAAAAAATAGCAACTTTTCAAGGCAAGGAGCAATTGTTAGAAGTTCCTGAATTCCTAACATCTTCAGGATAAGAGCAAGCCATGGTTATTTATCAAGCAGTGGATAAGTGGGGAATAACCGATAAAATTCAGGCACTTTGCTGTGATACAACAGCAAGCAACACAGTTCGAATAAATGGTGCCTGTTCAAATCTAGAAAAACTGTTTAATCATAATCGGCTGTACCTCCCTTGTCGTCATCACATTTTTGAGGAAGTTTACCGGGGCTCTTCGACTCATTGATGGGTGCAACTTCTGGTACAGACATGCCGCTTTTCAAAGGATTTAGAGAAACGTGAACAAAACATGACAAGAATGTCTACAATGTCTACATAACTGGTAGCAATGAAGTGACTGGTGATTTCCGCTCTACCATTCTTGGATTTATTGAACAGCGCCTTTCTGCAAAGATGCAACAGCAAGATGATTACCGAGAATGTTGGAGTTAACAATGATCTTTCTCGGTGGCATTCTAAAGAACGAGATATCATTTCGTATACCAGGAGCTGTAAGTCATGCTAGGTGGATGGCAAAGGCAATTTATGTACTGAACATTTACCTATTTCAGAACCAATTTCAGTTATCTAATAGGGAGAAGGACTCTTTAAAATAATTATGCATTTTTGTTTGCTAGAGTGAATGTTCGAGCCTGGTTTTTAGCATCAGAAGCAATTAAATCACCTTATCATGATTTCCTATCCATGCATCAACTGATAAATTACCATAATATTGATCCAAAAATCAGTAAAGTCACTGTAAAAAAAATTCAAACCATCTCTGTTACTTAGCTCCTGAAACTGTGACGGTATCCTTATTTGATGACGATGTTAAACCATGATTAAGAAACATTTTGCTCAAATTATACTAGAAGCAGACAAAGGTGAAGAAGAGGAGGAAGAAAATAATCAATTAAGTAGGTACATTCTGCACAAAGATGATTTTTCTTCCTTTAAAACAACGAGTTTTCGTCTTTTGTAACTCCTGTTACAAAAACTTTCTTTTCAAGATTTTCTATCAGCACCAATTTCTCTGGCAAAGACCCTTCAACATAGAAAGATGATACTGGTTACAAAAGTGGACTTGAAAAGTTTGATAAGACAGTTGTTGTGAATGATGCTGTGGAAAGAGGTGTTAAACTAATTCAGGAAAATAATAACATTCTGATAAAATATGAAAATGAGAAAAAAATTTGGTTTTACAGGTGGTTGCCGAAGACCGTAAAAAATACCGAACTGCTACTAAATCCTCTATTAGAAAAAAAATAAATTTCAATGTGTGTTTGTTTACATTATGTATTCATTCTACAGAAATTAAGGTTCTAAATAAAAATGTGTTTCCCACATACAAATTGTTGCGTTATTAAAAATATGTATTTTTTTAATTTTTCATGTTATTACATACCAGGAGAGTTAAAACTTCAAGGCATTTGAGAGCCACCTAATAGTTGTTCAATTCAAGTGAAATTTTGTAAAGCCTTCTTTTTTGTTGATTAAAACAAGATTAGGGGGTGGGAGCAGCAAAATTTTAAATTTCGGAAAATACCCTATAGCTAAGGGCCACCCTAGTGTACAGTCTGCTCTTTACTTAAATTGAATGTGTGTCGTTTCGTTAAATGTGTGTAGTCAACTCTGTAGTAGCTCTGAATATTTACAGGTTCAAGTGCTCTTAGTCTTAAAATTTTTTCCCAGTGATTCTTGGTCCTTTAATAAGCGTAAAAAATGTACCACTGTTTTAATTGATTGTAATTGATTTTATTAATACTTTAGATCTGACAGTTAAAATACTTTGTCTTGACTGGTTAAAATATATTATATAAGCCATCGACGAAAAATGTCTTGTGGTTCGGAAATTTCTGGCCGTACATCTAACATGTTTTTAAAATAATATTTAATTTAAATTATATTATTAATATTTTTATGGATTTAAAATATATTTCCGAATTTCTAGCAAACAAATTACATGCTGATTTTTAAGATTGCGATCGTAACGAACATTACAACGGTGTTTTAAAATAATTTTTATAACATTTTTAATAATTTATTTTTAAATTTTTCCCGATTTCCTAGTACCTATACAAATTACGGAATTTTAATATGGAAGCCGTAACATAAATGCAACGGTGGTTTTAAATACCTAATATTTTATTTAATTTTTATTAATTACTTTTTTTATAAATTTTAAAATTTTTCGAGATTTTCTAGCTTAAAAATTATAGATTTTCTCGATGTGGTCATAGCGAAAATTGTAACATTATGGAATGGGGCAATCGATTCCTAGATGGAGGATAATTTCTAGAAAACAAAATGGTGGAATCCAAAATGGTTGAAATTTATAGAAAACTAAATGTTGGATCAAAGATGGCCGACGCGGTCAAAGTCAATGTCAAAAGTCAAGGTCAAGGTCATTCAAGATGTCTGCAGTGATGTCAGAGAGGTCGGTAATTGACCCACTCTCGGCTCCACAGCCTGCAGCCTGAGCCAGAAAATACGTTTATATAGGGCCTACTACTTAATAATATTATGACAACAGCAAAAACATGAATAATATAAAGTACTTTATAATATATGGAGTCCATACACGTTTTCCAACTTCCGAGGAATTAATAATATGATTCCTAAAGCAACAGTAAAATTGGGGCCTATACGTCAAAAGCATTTTCGATATGTAGGTATAGGTATATGCATTCTTTCTTACTCAGTTAATCATTAATCTTCCAAAATTAACACCAAATTGGTAATCGCGTTATTTACTAACATCGAACTATATTAGCTCTTAACAGTTGCTGAGGGAACAATTAATGGAATAAAAAAAACAATATCATTATACTTAAAATCCTGAACTACAAAATACACGACATTATTCCCAGAGAAATCTCGCGTGAAAAGATCCACGCATTCACGTTATCAAGAGGTTAACAGTGTGCTGGGCACACGGAGTAGAAACGTCAAATCGAACCGAGTGAGCAAATACATCTTTGACGTGCATATGAAAGCCAACATACACGAATTTATATTCAACGACTTGCGCATTTATATCAAGTAAAAGTTGTTTCAAAATAAAAGGGCAAAAGAAAAAGAAACAAATTTGAAGCCCTGAGGGGGCAGACGGATAACAATTCGAATATTTAATGATTCCCAAAGAATATAAGCAATATAGAAACATACGTTACCGGCGTACGAGACACGCACTTGTTCGGCATGGTTTACTCACGAGATTAAAACTCGCAGTCACCATTACGGACACAAATGAAACATAGTTGGAAATAAATTCATACAGCAACAAACCAGATGGTTTACAGATATTTAGTAGACTATGTTATAAGAGCAGCCGTCAGGCACCTCAAGGCGTAAAGTTATGTTACTCACAAGAATAAAACCATGCCGAACACTGTTCCCGTCTCACTTAAGAGGCCACTCCAGTGTTTCAGGGGCACTATGCAACCCGCGTTAACCTCATAAGATTCAATGCTATTTTCATTTTGCTTATAAATAATTAACTAATATAGATTTCGAAATGATGCTTGCTTGATATGTAAGACAACGATGCTCTTATCAAAGCCCCTTTCTTCAAAAACGTGCATAAATTATGGTTCAAACCTAGACAATACACTTATGCATATTAGTAAAGATTAGTATAAAACCATAATTTATGCACATTTTTGAAGGAAGGGGCTTTGATAAGAGCATAGTTGTCTTACATATAAAGCAAGCATCATTTCGAAATCTATATTAGTTAATTAGTAATAAGCAAAATGAAAATAGCATTGAATCTTATGAGGTTAACGCGGGTTGCGTAGTGCCCCTGAAACACTGGAGTGGCCTCTTAAGAAAAAAACGGTAAGTCGAATCTACATCGCGTTTATGCTAAAGGCAAACACAGTAATCTTAATTTTTACATGACCTACGAAACGATGTGTGAAACAAGTGAACTGAACAAATATAAAATAAGCAGACCAAGGGCAAGTCAATCAATTACAGGTGTTATATAGCATAGCATGCGCCTATTGCTAATGCCTTAATCTGGGCGAGGGGGGAAGGGGAGCCAACCATTAAAAGTAGTTGTTGAAGGGGAAAGGACACACGAGAGAAGGAGTTCGAAGCATGCGCGGGAAACAAAATTTCCACTACAGCATGATAAACAAAATAATTTAAATACTTTTGTAAGTTTTGTATACTTACAATGAATTTTAAAGAGATGATCTCAAACAGAATATTTAATGTAGCCTTATATTCGATACAGCTGGCCCATGAATGAGGTTGAAGTCTTGTTGTAAATAAAGGTCATATTTACAAGCAGAGAATCGAGTTATTGAACCAAGGCATAAATTTTGGAATAAATTTCATTCATTTGATCTTTCTGGAATGTGGTTTTGATACTATAAGGTAACAATTCTAAACCTCTAAAAGATAAAAAAGAAGTCATATTTTAACTAAGTACACTTCTGTAAAAAAATCTGTATATACTTTGGATTTTCTAATTACTATACACTAATATTTTTTGTAACTTTATTATACAACTTTTGTTAAAATTAATCCTCGATATCATTCACTTAGTTGTGCTCTTAAATATTTGTAATAACTTTGTTTAAGATAAATTATTTAAATGTTTCATTACAAACGTAATAAGTTTTGCATGATCTGTTTACGTTCAGATATTGTAGCTAGACTTACCTTAGTTATTTATCTGATATTTGGAAACAGTCATGCGTGTGTTAAATAAAACTGTGTTTTTCGGTGTAGCTTATTTTCCCGAGTTCCAGTTCCAGCACTTTAATAATGATATCAGTTAAAATTATTTAGCTTTTTTTTTATCCAATATTTATTCACAGAATTTGTGTACTAGGTAATATAATCAACACGGCTGTTTAAGAACATGATTTTACAATTAGTACACAATACATATGTGAAAACTACGATCAAGAAAAATGGCAAGCACAAAAAAAATTATTTCATATTAATTCATGTGTAAATAAACATAACTTAATGGTTGGAATATCCAAAAGCATTACCTATACATCGAATAATATGTGAATTATGTATTTACCTAATTTAGACTAGTGTTAGTACAGTGACATATACGAATTATAAACCAAAATCACATAACCCCTTTCCATTGCAGCATTGGGGAGGTGAAAAGGAAATGCTTCTTCAAACACAATATCAGATGATGGTCACACTTAAATGTAAGTGGTGCGACAGATGATTGCAATTGTAGCGAACAAAAGAGGCAAGTGTTGTGTCGTCGTCCATGGAGAGACTATTAGGAAGACGGTGGCGCGCTAGTTTGTTGCCGTGAATTATCGCCGCGAGGCAAGACTAATGCCTCGCCGCATTTCTGGAGCACTCAGGCTCGGCCAAGTCGCCCGGCCAGGAATTATATCTCTTGTCACGCGGTTGTTCATTTGTAGATGGAGTTCTGTCCCCCAGGGAGCATCCCCAATCACGAGCCGAGAAAATTGCTTATCTCTGCAGCCAATGGGGGGAGGGAGTCGGGGCGGAGCGGCGGGGGGAGTCAGCCGGAAGCGCGAGGGAGGGGGGAGACGGGGAGTTGGCTGGGTCGGTCTGTTGGGAGAGCGCGTAGCAGGCTGGAAACAATGCACGCCGCTGGAATTCGAGAGGGCGTCCTACGCCGACGAACATTTGATGGCGTAGTCCTGTATCGAAGCTCGCGGCCTTGAACTCGCTCAGGTACAACCGACTCCTGAGACACAGTGCCTTGTGTCAGGGGGTCTGTTTTCTGGGTGGATCATGAGTGCAAGAAGGCCAGTAGTTTTCATTAAACTAATATTCATTCTTACTTAAGAAGAAAATTAATCATTTACGAATCCTGTTATCCAGGAAAAAATTAAAAAACGATATTTTCAAATCGTAAACTTGTATACAAACGATAGATATTTTTTTTTTCAACATGAACAATACATGAAAGTTATCTTATAAATAAAATTATAGAATTTTGAATTAGAAAACTCTAACTAAATCTACCTCGATAGTTGTGGATAAATAAACTTGGATGGTTCGGTGAATAACTTGGTTCTTAGTTACTACTGAAAAAAAAATACAAAATTATTTTTATATGCAACAAAATACATAGTACAACTAGACCTACGTCAGTAAGATATTGTGTATCATGTTGTACTATCGTGTTAGACGCAAAACCAAAATACAATTCTTTAACCTAAAGTAAGAAGCTCAAAACAAAACAATACTATGTTAATAGGTAACATATCTGCACGTTTTACCAGAAAATACTTTTAAACCTATAATCTAAGTTTATTTTCATTAGGTAATGTTTCAAGTTAAATACTAAATTTTTCTAACTGTCGTATATACCAAAACTATGCTTATTACACCAAGTTTCTCATAATCCTTGCTTGTTTTAATAAAGTAGTAGCTTTATACAGCAACATTAATTTATATGATTTAACTTTTACTCTTTTAAGAAGAAACATATTTTAGCTAATAAATTTGTTTCTTAAATTATGAAAATAGTCAACAAATATGGGTCAGAATTAATCACTCTCTCGTAAACATTTACTATGCACATAAACTTGGCTCGTTAATCGCAGGGCTGGTGTGGATTCAGTAAAATTTGTTTGCTTATAACCAATATTATGGATTAAACTATGGGAAAATGCCTATTTTTAGAAGGAAATATATGTCGACGCTGCACAGCTTTGATTGGGTTAGTACTTAGTACTAACGAGTCATTATTGCTATCGCTAGTTCCCGGTAGCCATTTAGTAACGGTCAATCATGGGCAAACAATAAACGCCACGAATGATTTATTCCAAGTTCGTAGTTTTTGATAAAGAAAAAAATAGACTTAGTATTTGTTATTTCAAAACAAAATATGTTTAGTTTCTTCAGAAAGCTAGGATGTTATGTAATAGAGAAACTATATTAAGATAAAAAATTACAATAAAATTAAGCGATATAATTGTTTTCTAACAAATTTAATAATATTCAATTAAAAAAGTAATGCGAAGTAATAAAAAAATGTAATTCTCTAATCAGAGTTTGAATGTCAGTTTACATTTGCAACGATAAATTGCTTAAAAATTTATATTCTTACTAAGAAATTAGACAAAAAGCTTCAGGATCTATGATTAGGCGTGTTATTGTAGACATTCTTAAGTTTTTTGTTTATTTAAGGATTATGACAAATATTTCATTAAACTTGGCTTTAAATTCTTTCTATTTGAAAGTTTTGGAAATGATTCTCTGCAGAAAAAATATTGAAATACCCATTATCTTGCTAATGGAAGAATAAATATGTAAATGACAGAATTTAAAACGTTATTGCCTGCATCAAATAACAGCTATGGTATCCAAGCAACTTACAAAAAGTAGCGTGAAAAAATTACCTAAAATTCATAAATGTTTAAAGGAATAGCAAAGAAATATTTTCTTTTACTTCGAAACACCAAAAAATAATATTAAATATTTGTGTTAAAATAAACAGAATAGTAGACCCTATTCAAAGATCTTGTGTGCATGGCGTTTTACAGAAGCAATGGCATCAGGTCATAGTGTTGGCATATGGAAAGCACTGCTAAAGATTATATGACATTTCATGAGTTGTATCCAAACTTTGGGCCAACTAAAAGATTTAGAAATATTGTAGATATGAAACGGCTGTATGCGTGAATAAATTTACCATTACAAATAATATTTTGATATATGTTAAAGCTAAATATGCTAGAAACTCGTTTTTTTATAAACTGGAATTTCAAATGAAAACAGCTCTTAAAATGACATAAGAGGGTTTATTTGAAACTTTGCACAATAAACACACAAGTTAAAATTCTTTTTATTTTAAAGCAGTGGTAAACGCTTCTCAGATTGTTGCTTATTATATGACACGACCTGTATCCCCCCCCCCCCCCCAAACCAACTGCGTGTGTAACGGTTTGGTCCTAGTTGACGAAGAGACGTCGCGCTCAAATAAAATATTTAAATAAGTAAAGAAATAATGAATTAAATGTTTTTTTAAGTTTTACACATGAAGGAAAACAAAATATAAACATATACCTACGCTATGCTCAAAAATAGTTTTTTTAGTGTTATATGTACTTTGTACCATTTAAACTGCTTTAATTATAATAAAATTATACATTATACCATACAATATTTTAAATTTTAATACCATGTTGATTGGATGTAACAACATAAGCTAAGCGGGTGCTAACTGGTGTAGTTTACTAAGCCTCTAGGGCTTACGCTATTGTCTAATCAATTCTTACGGAAAGCCTTCATTCAAAATTATGACAAATATTAGTAAAATTGAAGATACCTACGTATGTGCACCCAGGTAGACGGGGGTCTTAATTCCAACTTCTTCTTCAATAGTTACAAACAGCTCTTAAAATTCTCATTTAATTTCATCTCTGTGCCGTAAGCAAAGAATTATTTGAGGCTACGATAGAAAAACGTGTGTATTTAAACTTACACACAATGCGGGCCGAGAGACAGGCCACTTTCAAACGTTTCGAGATGCTGCCTTACAGCTGAGCAGCGTAGGTCGGTATACCCTCATGCGGCAAGAGCGTCTAGTAACAAGAGGATTTACTTATGCAAGTTCAAAGCCCATTTTTAGTAAATTTAAATATATAAATTAATATTTATCTCACTCTAAAGCATGCACCTAACAACACCAGCACATATACTTGGAATTGTAACCTGACGAGTTTGCCAACTCTACACAAAATAAGAAAATTTAAACAAAACATATATTAAGAAAACTTAAATAGCGAAATAAAAACACTACAAACTTTTTAAATTTATTATTGAGAACATTGATTTCTCTGTTCCCTACCATGTCCGTCAATTTTAGATTATGTACCTAGCAATTCCTTTATTTATTATAAACTAACGTTGAATTTCAAAATCCTAATATATTGAGTTATTTTACTGTAATACTAAAGAATATCCTTGGTGCCCTAATCAATGAGAGGTCAATTTCTCGACCAGGAGTTGGTGGTTAGAGTCGAATGCCTTTAAAGATTAAGCTTGCGAGCATGGAGTCAGTTTGGCAAGTCATTCGTTTAAGATCTCACTGACTTAAACCCCGTCATGTAACTTTATCTTTTGCTTGCTTTCGGTGGCCACAAACCTTAGAAATTTTCTTCTAATACCTATTAAGATAGGTACTCAGGTTTGACAACATTCCGCCTGCTGGAATGCTTCCCTGGACCACTAAGGCACACGCAAGGCGCAGTGGACGGCCGTGAGACTTGTTGAAGGAGGTGTATCCCCGACTGTGTGCCGTGGTGGGGGGAGGGGACGACTACGGGACGTGTCAATTACTAGAAGCGCGTGCGAGGGTTGGAGCCAGGGCGAGGCGTAGCGGGGCTGAGGTGGCGGTTGAAACAGAGGGGTGGGGTGGGGTGGCTTGGTATTAACTTAATGGTACAAGTAATCAACCGCGAGAAAATAATTTCTTTTCGTCGGCTCCCCTGCGCGGAAGCTGCGGGCCGCGCGCGGAGTAATGACGAAGTCTCGGTGAGAGATTACACCGCGCGAGGTCGCGAGGCAGGAGGCGGCCGTGCTTGCAGATGGCCGAGGAGCGCGGCGCTCGTCCCTGGAGAAATACCTCAGCCAGCCGCGCCGAGTCGCGCTGAAAGGCGCGCCTGTGTTCCCTGCGCGCTTTGTCCTGCACTCGCCCACGCCCGGGCTGCGCACAAGCACCGCGTCACGCTACCTCTAAGTAATACCGTATTTCCGTCAAACTAGCGCAACATGTCGGCCAAAACAGGCTTAGTGAGAACTTTCCAATATTACATAAATGCTAACGGTAACGACACCAGAGAGAATAAAGCCTAAGATTGTTAGTCTTTATTACTATTAAAATTTGTAAGTAGGTATTGTTGCTTACATATGGTACATATAGAACAATTATTTTAACAATCAATGCCTTTAATCACTGAAAGTTTAATTCTTTTCCCTTGAAAATGAGATTTTATAAAACATATATGACCTCATTCGCTGCGAAATGTTGATTTTTACTTTTTCAATTCCAAACAAGTGAGAATTTGTTTCACATTTTTGTTGGGGTTTCTTTTGCTTAGAAGAGCCAAACAGAGCCTGATAAAAATATCATTTAAAAATCCATTTCTTAGGTTCTTTATTTCAGTTGCAAGTTTTGTCAAAGAACATGCATGAATGAAGTGTGGACCTCAACACTCCAGTTTATGTGTGAACTTTGAATCAGCTTATGAAGATTGTCAATGTCCACAGTCCTACAACGTTTGATTAAATATAGCTTTGCATACACTCGTCTATCTTGAAAACTCGTTAATTTTTTTTTCTAAACTTTAACATTTATTTGACGTTTGAAAGTGCTCAATAATGCAGGATCTTCATTTAGATGAAGTTATGAAGAAAACTGCCGTGGATTTTGAAAATTGGTAATCTTAAAAAGCGAAAGAAGTTATTTCGAGAAACAATAAAAAATTTAATTCAGGCTTGCTAGATCATGATTGGAACCTAGACAGTACGAGTGCGCAGTTATCTGATTACACTTTATCATTCGGTACTAACATATTCTCAGAATTATTCACGGAACATGTATACTTTTGCGTACATTTTCTTATAATTCAGCAGTGGTCTTATTAATAACATTTACAATTGCTGTTCAAAACAGTTTAAAAAGTTGTCGTGCTGCAAACGAGGCAGACAAGGACTCGGGAGAGCAGAAGGGTCGCCAAGTGGTCTGGAGACGAGCACGTGACGGACTGCAATCTGCACGAGCCGTGTACGACAGGACGCTCGCCAGGCGCCTGTGAGCTGGTCGATGGCAGCCGGCTAATTGGGCCCGTGTTCGCGGTCAACTATTCGTCTCTTTTGGCAGGTTCATTATACGGCGCCAAGTGTGTTAACTGACTAATTATCCGTGATGTATGGGCCGGGGTGACGCCTGCGGACGGCCGGGTCAGCTGACCACTGACACCGCCGCTACGTCACTACGTCACTACGTCACTACGTCACCACGTCACCGTGGCAGCCTCCCGCTCGGACAGCGCGTCAGCTTCCTCGCCTGCGCTGGCTTGTGATGGCTTGCGAGGCGCGTTCTGCAGTCGCCTGGTTTGTACGTGTGCCTCCAGAAATAACCTCATTAAATACACTAGCGAAAATAATTTTTTTGAAACCATAAACCACAAGGCATTAAAGTTTTTGACGTGACAACGTCTAATAAATCGATGAACGCCGGCTGCACGCACGAAAAAAGGATGACTAATTGTCCCATTACGCTCATTGTCCCGTTACGCTCATTGTCCCGTTACGCTCATTGTACGCTTGCGCCGCATCTATCTCTCTTCCACTCGATTGGAACAACCATAGATTTTACTTTTTCGAGGCGCATTAAACTTGAAACACTCCCATTCGTTTCCTACTTTTCCTATCATCGTCCTATCCTTAACAGAATAACACAGATTGGAAGAAGTTAAATAGCAAATATGTATAAAAGTTATAGTTAAAATAGTCTCTTTGTTAAAGTAATAAACATATTAGAATTAATGAGTGCAAATAAAAGTAAATTTATCAATTAAATTGAAGATTTAATTTCACTCCTTCTTTGTATCCATACAAGATAGTGATAATTCAATAGAAATTATTCAATTTTATTCATAAAAGTATGCAATCATTTCATCAATGTTTTGTTATGACGTTGTCACGTTAAACTATCATCCGTAAACCGACTTTACAGACAACCAATTTTTTTTCATTGGCTTTTGGAGTTTCTTTGGTTTTTAAACTGTAAAAATGATTTATTAAATTGATAATATTTAAAAATAATTCCAGAATGATGTAATGTTGTAAGTAAAATTTTCACACCTAGAAAATACTTTAAATTGTAAAATAATATTACCCAAGGAACTTGGTTTGCATTTTTTTATATTTTATATAATTTTTGTTTGTTTTTCTTTCATGCAAATTATATTATTTCATTTTAAAACTCATTAATATTATTGTTATGACTGGTCATAAATATATATTTTTAGTTTATTAAGTAAAACATCTTACCACTTCTCATTTGAGCTTAAACAGTTCACAACCAAACTTTTTTTAAAGTTTTAATTTAAATTAACCTAACTAAATTTAAAATTTCAACGAAATATATTTTTTAATTTTTTTGTTATATAATATGAGCAAAATACTAGCCTTGCTATTTTTTTTAGCTTTAAAAGGCTTATAAAATTAACACCTCATGAATCTTAGGCGATAAAACGTTTTGAAACAATAATGTAATCGATCCCGTCAACGACAGATACAAACTCTAACAAAAAATTAACAAGTACTTAAAATTAACTCACGTAAATTCCTTGATTTTACTGGTTACTTTTGATACCCAATTAATATTTCTACGGCTTTAAGGCACGTTGTATTATGGGGCATGGTATCATTATTTAACAAATATTAATTTTAAGCAGATGGTTCGGGAATTGCTGGGCACAAATAGAATAAAAGACAGGCAATAATAAAACAATAAATTATTCTAAGCGAAGATATGCGTGGTAACGCAATAACAGGCACGAGCAGTACCGCGCGTGCAGGCCTGCAGGCACAACTCCGCGTGACCCGCGGGAAGCGCAGACATACGCGGTAGTGCGGCGGTCTGTGCACAAGTCAGTGTAACTTATAACAGAGGCGTAAAATATATACTGGCTGCATCAGAGTAGATATTTGTATTATAGGTGTATATATGATAGTTCGCATATATATATATGTGTGTACATATATAGGTATATATGTATATATACCTATGTATTTACATATATATGTATGTGTATATTCATATATATGTGAATGTGTTTATATGTGTATATTAATAAACATATTTTAAATATGTAAATATGCATATATATGTGAATACATTTATATTTTTAGATATGCAAATATGCACATAATACAATTTACATATGCACACATTTACATATAAATATATAAATTAATATGCATATATTCACATATATGTAAATGTACACATATATGCACATACACACACTATACTAATAGCTTCTTTGGACTGAAACTAATACTTTAGTAAAATTATCCAGAAAGTTCAAAACACAGCAAAACTAAAGCCAGTCTTAGGCGAGTCAGCTCTGGTTTGCGCAGCGCTAATGACTCGGGCAAGCAGCCAGTTGTAATCACCGGGTGACTCGCACTGCCCCACTGCACTCTCTCGGTCGGAGGCGCTGAGATATGTCAGTCTAACAAATGTGTTGCCACCTCAACTTAATATCCTTTCAACTTAATGGTTTGCAGGAAACCAGGACACATTTTGTTAAAAGGATAGGGGATGATTTCACCAAAAACCACGAACGACTTGTGGAGTATGCACTTTGCAGAGTACTGGACTGGAAGAAGATGCCTATTTCTCTTAAAAGCATGCTGAATATCCTAGGAGTTGGACGTGTTTTCAGCACTTAATCCTGAAAAAATAATAATATCCCTTTCACCACATACTGTCAGTTCAGAGAATATATATCACGTTTGGTTCGGCCTTAGCGTAAACAACATGTTCCAAAGAGCCTGTAGTGTGTAGGCTAATTAAATAAGTAAATGAATATACTTAAAGTTGTTAATTTCGTATCGTTTTGAAGAATAATTATTATCTTAAAGCATGACTGAGATTTATAAGACGGTTTAATTAATAGGACTGCATTGAAGGTATGAAATTGAATTGGTTTGTCAAATTATGATTTCACTTAACGTTTGCTAAATTAAGGTTTCAATTATTACTGTCAAATAATATTATTCTTATTAATTTTTATAAATAAGAAATAATACATTTTGAAGTCTATTTTGCTTAAAAACCTTATATTTTTAACCATTTTGTCATATTCAAAAACTTTATTTCTAGAGTGTCGAGTTTCAAATGTGTTTCTAATTCTCATTTATTATAATAAATAAAAAATAGTAATTTCTCTCATATGTTTACTGACTTATGTAGGTAAAACTCAATAATCACTATCCAGTGTGATACTAGACAGAGACTAATAAAAATGAACTGTAAATGTTAACATATTACTTGCAAAAGCCAAATAATAAATATCTTTAAGTTTAAATCAAAATATAATTTATCTTTCTGGAATTTTTTATTATATTTTCAAACATTCTAGAATATGTTAAAAGTAATAAAAATTAATTCATATTGGCAGCAACACTAGTCTGATTAATTTTTTTAAATTAAGGTTAACACATTATTATGTTATTTAAAGGAGTATACATAAAAGAGTACATTTCAATTCAAAAAGATTTTAATAATTTGAAACTGTTAGGTACCACATTAGTGTTAAAATTTTGGTTTGTTCTTCGCTTTATATATTTTCCCTAAAATAATTGTGTATAAAATGTTAAAAATACCAGATTCTCGTGTTTTTTTAATTAAATAAAATATTTCATTTCTTAGCTAATACAATTGTATTTTTTTCGCTAGTTGTGACTTATAGAAAATAACGAGAAGTTTAGTATGACTAATAAACCGTAAATTCCAGTTAATTTTGGTTATGACACAAGCATCAATGCAAAGTAAATCACCTAACTAAGGATCCCCAGCTCGGAGGAAGGTTTCTCCCGAAGCGAGCGAGACAAAACTCCAGCAGCAATTAAAAACAGGGAGGAATACGAAATACGGCATTATGCTCCACCGCCCTCTCCGCTGATTCGCGGGGATCGTATGTTAATTAGCAGGTAGTCTGCATAACTTGCGGAGCCTCGGTTGGAGCGCGCTGTCGCTGTGCAGATAACAGGCGCGCTAGACGGAGACAGAGCCACCGCGGGGGCAAGCAGCCAGAGAGAGACGGAGAGCGTCGCTTCGTTGTTTTCCCTGGAAATTAATTCCACTGCGATAAGTCCAGTGGGAGGAGGCTCGAGCCACCGGTACAGGCCACGGGTGAATTACTTTGACGCGGGGACGCACCCCTCTCTTCCCCAGCCCCCCCCCCCCTCCTTCAACCACCACCCTAAATTTGTAATCAGTTAGGTTAATCCGCGGGATTTTTAATCTGAATTATTGCTGCCCATTGATCATGGCTCACACACGCGTTCAATTAAATCCTACGTTCGTACAGCGGCCGAGCGCACCTACTGCCCTCTCTTTTCGAAATTCACCACCCCCTCACCGCTTCGCCCCACCCCTCCTCCCCAAATCCATTTTTTCAGCCCCCGAACAGCGGCAAGCAGTGTGTACCATGCGCACTGCATTTAAACCCGGTGCAGTGCTATGGAACCTCGCTAAATACACGGCTCCAGCCAAATTACCAAACACCGGGCAGCTAGCCCCTCCTCCCGGCTTTTGATCAACCCCCACCTCCCCCCTAATGCTCCCTCCTCTTCATTAGGAGATCGTTATTTCGTTTGTTTCGCACTGGTGATTATGCTCGGCGAGGGTTGGTGGGTGGGGGTACAGAGGACAGGTCTGCGGGCAGGTCAGGCAAGGACATACGTGTTCTGCCAGACAGGGTTCGAACACTCTGCCAGCATGGTGACACAGGGTCGATATGCCTCTGATATATTTCGATGTCTTCACATGTCTTGATGACGTGCTTGTCATTAAAACTCCAGTCATCAAGCTGTCAGTGACACGCTTGTTACAGGAACGTATCGACTTTCGCCACCTCAGATGTGCTGCTTCATTTAATTTCCAAGTAAAAATTTTTAAAGGTAAAAAAATTTAATATGCGTAGGGAATAAAAAATTTTGCACTTTCTTAGACTTATAAGTTATACACCCTTGTCTAATGCATTCTCGAGCAAACGTTACATATTTATAAGTTGCTCACTTGCGACACGTCTCAACTGGACTATTTGTTTGTCGATATATCTTTAGTTGCCATTCTCTCATTGGTTTACGTATTTGAGATTAACCGTTACGCAATAGCAAAAGCATCACCAAGGTTTACCTAAATATTTGAATTTTAACTTATCGCAAATTCAATCCGAGAATTTTTTCCGCTCTCTCCAGCTAATTGTTGATGTTATAAAAATAACAGCATGCAAGAAACCACTTTCAACTATTAAAACACCATTTATATTTTTGGGTCAAGGCACTATGTACATTAAATGGAAATGCCAGATTTCATCATCTCGTTTACAAGCTAATTGTCAATGAGATCTTGATGAAAAACCAGTAAGACAGACAAACAGACAGCTTCCACAACATAACTTATTGGTATTGTTGGATACATTAAAATTAGATTTACAGAATGTTTGTTCTCTTTTGTGTTAAGAAGCTTAAGAAACTAAAATGTGTTGGATGGGGTTTATGGTAAACATTTTTTTCAAGAAACACTGTAAGAGAATGTATTCGTATAGGAGCCAACTTAGATTTTGAACGCATGTTGCTCTCCTTTAAGGTTTTAATCGAATTTTTTGGCCTAGAGGGATACCCCAACTCTCTGTGCAAGTATTCTTTAGGTCATTTATAAAATTAAGGTACTCAAGAATATCAATTTCTTATTAAGTTAAAAAAGTAAAAAGCTTGGTGAAGGTAATGTGAAATCATTACCTTAAAACTAAAATAAAACATTTTCTCTTACAAAAAATATTTATTGATAGAAAACCTACATATTTCTTAATTAAAGTATTATTTTAATAAAGAACAAATAAAGTCTAAATTTAATTCAAAAAATTTTTATCTTAAAAAAATTAATATTCCAAATAATTTAATTTGCTGTAATAGCAACAGATTGTGGTTGGTCTGCAGAACCAAACTTACTGTGAGTCCAGTGCCCGCAGCTCACCTGATCTGTAATCAGTGAACCGTCCATTTAATAAACACAAATTTTAACAAAAAAAACCGACATAAAAAAAACTATTCCAAAACAAATTAATATGCACTAAAAAGTAAAAAAAAATAATTGCCTATTCTTCTACAACTTAATAATCAACTTACTTTTTCTACTCATCAATATGTAAGTACGATCTATGTGTTTACCACGCCCGAAGGTAGGTATTATGTAGTTAGTCGGAGTCGGTGTCACACTTCAAATCTAACTCAACTCATACCTACACCGTCCTTCTTACGATAAGTCATTGTGTTTAATATTTGCTATATTTTCTAACCACCGTTTGTTACGTTATGTCTCAGCATAGTGTCGTATTAAAGTTCGTTTGTTTGGTTTAATTAGGTATTATTTATGTCGTTTCAAGGTCGCAGATATTGTCACAGTATATTGTCGTATAAAAGTTAATATGTTAATTGTTTTAATTAGGTATTGGTATTCTGTCACAGTACTCAACAGTATATTTTCGTTCGTATAATAGTTAATTTGTAAAAAAAAAAATATCTCTTAAAGTATTCTCGTATTATTATTGCTAGGTAAATTGTAGTGTTTCCTTGTCTGACACCGACTCCCAAAATAACAATAATTGTAACTACATTATACCTACCTTCTTGCGTGGTAAACACATAGATCGTACCTACATATTGATGAGTAGAAAAAGTTAGTTGATTATTAAGTTGTAGAAGAATACGCAATTATTTTTTAACTTTTTAGTGCATATTAATTTGTTATGGAATAATTTTTTTGAAGTCGTTTTTTTTGTTAAAATTGGTGTTGATTTTTTGATTTTTAGTGAATCTGAAGTACACTAACTAATTTGTCTGAATATGAGTAGACCTACTAAACGTGCTGCTCATATGATACAGCGCCGTTTAAATTAAACAAACGAAGTCAGAGAGAAACGCCTATCTCAAACGAAGAATTCTACCTCGAGGACAATTTCAATAGAGACTTGCGAATAGCGCAAAAATAGACTTTCGAAAATGTGGCTTTACATTAAAAAGTTTTCAACAGGGAAAATATTGAAAAACGTAGTCACTATCTCGGCTTGATCAACTATCGTCTATCGAATGAGACGGAGGAGCAGCGTGCCCACCGACTCAGCGTGATACACGATTGTCTATCCAAAGAGACAGAAGAGCAACGTGCAAACCGTCTCAGCTTGATCCATGTTACGGTAGGTGACAAAAATATCCGGATAGCATATAAAAGATTTGGTCGAGTATCGTTAATTTGCTCCTAATAATTTAAGAGTTCCGTTACTTTGTCATGGATCACATACTCAGAACCTAACCAAACTCTCATGAAACTACCCTTGAAGTAAATCCTTTCCAATAAAAAAAGAATCATCGAAATCGGATGGCGTTATATTGAGTTATTCGTCCATTTGTCGCGCACATAGGTACTTACTGCAAATTTAAGACTTATATTGTTTTCTAATGGACGGCATTGTCATAACTGGACCAAATTTAAATGGGTCCACACGAGAAGCACCAACTTTCAAATAAAAAAGAATCATCAAAATCGGTTCACCCAGTCGAAAGTTCTGAGGTAACAAAAATAAAAAAATTACGGATAAATTGAGAACCTCCTTCATTTTTGAAGTCTGTAAAAAATATGCATATTGCATTCTCCTGAGAAAGAATTTCTTTCCCTGCCGGCTAAATCAAATCTGGGTCCCTGATTTATCGCTTTTAAACTCTTCTTCAGCTGATAATGAACTGAGAGGCGAGGCTTGCCTTGTCTTCTTTGTTGTTTTTTTTTTTTTTAACTTAACGCTCGGCGAAGTGTTTGAAGTGTCTACGGGGGTTGATGGAGTGACATTCGTGTTTCAGCAGTTTCAGAACAGCTCGTGCTGCTGCACCCCACCTCCCAGCCGAAGTATCGAGGGGTCCATGTTAAAAGTGCGTTCTATATCCCCACCTTCTCAAACATGTTTCCTTTAAGGAACAGCGTCATGCTCTTTATCATTGTCGACTAGGTATAATGGTAGCAGTGGTAGATAAAGACAATACACAAGAATTACGTAGGTTCTTGTTTCGTATCTCATGCCAGCCGTTGTGATTTCGTTTACAAATGGTTTCCCCAGTCATTACAGGCAAATGAAGGCATTGTTTGTTTTACAATAGACAAAGGGTGAACCGAGTTATATTTCATTCCTCTGTTATCGAAGAGTTGTTCAACAAAATTACCAATACCTGGCAGTTGTTATGTAAGTTGAGTTCCGCTATGTTGGAGGCTGAGACTCAAGGACAAAGGGGCCACGGTGTTGAGTGGTCGGGGAACTCCCAGCACGGCGACCGGGGGTCGAATCCTGGTGGGATCAAACACAGATTATTTTCAACTGGGAAACGTGGCGGACGTTTCCTTGAGCTGGTGGATTTTCTTTTCCAGCACCCATTTGTTCCGTCAATGTTCCACTCTCATCTCTTCGCCTCTCATTGTCCCTGAGGGGGACGATGCTTTAAGCCCAGCGACAGGTTCAGGCTGGTGAGTGGTGCCGGCACCTGCCGGCGTGACCTCTGACCTGCGCGCCGCTCGGGCACGCCCGCGACAAACCAGGGCCACAATCGCCACCAATCACCCGCAGACTGCGCCCAGCCCACACTTCCTGGTGAATACATTCATTACGCCATTGTACGCCAACTCACGCTCGTTCCGCGACTGTTTCTGCCGGCCTTTTTTCCTCCCCTTCGCAAAACCCTGCCGTCTCCCCTTTTACCAGTGTTTGTTTGCGAGTGCCGGGCGATGCAAGGTTGGCACAACTGACGTCGCCCTCCCCTTGGAGCTATACATGTGTACAAATGTAGACATGAATACACAAACATGCTCGTTGGCCTCAGAGAACAAAACGTCATTGCTAAGGATTTTCTGGTGATCACCGAACAAATGAGCACTGCTCCATACGTCTACCACGTTTGAGGCACGCCTCTTGATTTACATTTTCAATTCTAACTGAATATACAACAAAAACATTTTTACTACTAGGTCATCATTCTAAAACGTCTTACAGTTTGCTACAACTAAACTGGATCCGATTGTAAAAAAAAATCCCGATAACGCTGGTTCCGTTATGTCAACAATTTAAGCTATATTTATTCTCGAATGAATGAAATATATCATTTTCATGATCATAAATTTAATTAAGCTAATTAATACTTATGTAGTAGATAAAAAAATTCCTTAATTCTGTATATTTTATTGAATATAATTATTTGAAAATTTTAGAATTAAATTGCGAATAGTAAATTGTTTTTTAAACGGTGCAACATATAGATACTTAACCTACATTGCTTTGGTTAAATGCTTCCGAGGTTTCCTTACGGAGAAGCAAGTAAGAGAAGAAGTCAAGTGAGAGCGAGAGTACCAAAGCGCTGTTTGGGTGCGCCGTGGGTTCGATGCCGCTTCCCTGAGCCACTCTAGCTTCGAGCACCGAGTCGCTACTCGAGTAGTCCTGAGCTACTTGTATCTTGGAAGTCCTTTCTTCTCAAGCGCTGGTGAGAATAGAGTGGCGTGAAGCATTAGCACTTCCTTTCTCCCTATCTTTCGTTTTGCGCTACTAGCTCCTCGATCAACATTTCAAGTGGACCACTGAAGCAAACCAATGCTCTAATTGGTAAGTAAGACTTTCCATTAATGGCGTTTCTAGTGACTGTCAAAACATATTTTTCAGACAAGAAATCTGCTTAGAATGACGGAAGCCACGACTTAAAGTGAAGCATCTACGAACTGCTCACTTCTGAATACAGTACTTTTAAATAGGCCCTATATTATGATATGGTGCGTTTACAACTCATACAAGTTTTTTAAAAAATATATCGTTTAGTCAAACATTGATTAACAAAAAAAGTTTCTAATTTTTTATATATAAATTTGTTTGGCCTTCATAAACTGTAGTTTGAGAATGTTTCAATAAAATTTTGGTGGCTTTTGCTATCAAAAGAGAGAAATAGTAATGCATTATGATAATATTACAAAAATACCATGTTGTTTATATGTGGTGTTGATAGCCTATCTTGTGAATTATAATGGCGCGATGTCTGTTTGTTAGTGAGTGTGGATAGGTCACATTGAGAGTTAGCCAGTGCATGAGAAACGTGGTGCGGTGTACATACACTAGGCAGATGGATATTGTGTTGACATACGGAATGGCACAAGGTAATTAAAGGGGAGCATATTTTACACATTTAATTTTCTATGTAAAAGAGTGGTTCTTGGATGCTTAAATATTGTAGTTGTTTTTTTTGTTTAAGAAGCAAAATTTTCAAAATATTAGAATTGGAATTTGATGATTTCAGGTATATGTGTGGCAGATTTTTAATTAGCTATTCTTTTTCTTTCGAATAACTTGTTTTTGCATTATTTATACCATCTGTACATCAAAATATCTTTATATAAAAGCGATAAATCAATTGCCTAATGTGTGTTGGTAGTCCTGAGTGTCGCTTTAATTTGTCATTAATATTTTGGTTTAGTTATAATTATTCTTTTGCTGGAAAATTTCCTGATTTTGTTAGTTCATAGTTTGAATCCTAATATGTAAAATAAAATTGGACTTGATTGTTTAAGTAATTTGGAACACTCAAAACACATCATATTTTACAAAATGGGTTTTATAATATTTCAGTTCCCTACAACACTCTTCCCTTGGACTGTACAGTATGTGAGCATGTGTTCCACGCACCTACTGTCATCAGCCCACACGGAGTTGTGTTTCTCCCTCGAGCAGCAGGCTGGCGTGTGACCTTGAAGATTAGTCACAAAAGAACACTTGTCAATTTTCAAGCGACAAGAGAGGGCATCAGCAGAAAGTAAAGCGAAGTAGTTTTGTGGAAATAAATGCTATTTTTATTTATTGATTAATATGGCCCATAGAGTGTTTTTACATTAATGTATTAAAAGGTAAACAAATTTCGAGCGAACCTTGGGCTTATCGTCCAGGGAAGAAAAACAAACCAGAGAAAGCTGAGAACGACACATTAAGGAAAATAATAAAATAAATTAATATTGCCAATAAGTAAGCGGGGTAGGCAAAATGGATATGGTAATAGCATAACATAAAATTTCCGTAAAACAATGCACATTATTTTTTTAAATAATACATTTTTATTTTATTTGCTTGAGTAGTCTCGTAGAAAGCATTATACATAGGTTGACGTTAGTGTCTTCTCCGATGCGAATTGTATTTGAAAGTGTCAAATTAAAGACACATATTTGGCAAATGGAATATTGCAATGTGTTTCTTCAAACTTTGGGGAAGAGCTTATTTACCCCTACTGATTAACGAAATGTTTCATTATAAATTTCAGTTTATATATATATATATATATTTGTTTGCTGTAGTTGTTTATGTTTAGTTTTCCATTTAATGAATGCAATTTTATAAGCATACTAAGGCTGGAGATCATTGCAGCAGCTTATCATGCAACAGTTTGCAGGTTCGAATTCCTACTGTGTCTAATTGTTTTGTGATCATTGGTTTAAGTTAATATTTAAGTTGTTCTCAAAAGTAATACAGCTTGTAAACCCAAGTTAAAAACGCAGATAACGTGAAAGTCCGCTGAAGATTGGTTTATCTTCTGATCAAACAACATGGCTATAAATGGTAGTATATATGCGGGAAATTTTCTGTACTTAGATTCTAGCATACGGTTAACAAATTCAATTTATTATTTTGATATTGGCTGTATATTGTGTGTGACGTTATTTTTCTAGTTGAATAGAAAAAAATAATTACCACACTTTTACAATTATGCACAGAAAATTATTTTCTGTACTTTAACAAGAAGTTTCCTTTGGAAACCAGTTGACAAGAATGCTACAAGAAACATTTTTGTAAATATGTACAAAACATAGGTTTTGTTATTTTTAGAAATAAAAAAAATACTTTTTTAAAGATATTATTGAGTATTGAGTATTTGTATTGGGCATAATTATATATTTGATTTGATTTTTCATTTAAGCAAATTTTTGTTAAACCATGGACAAGATAATCGATTATTTAATAACTAAAGTTAATTTTTTTATATTATGCTTACTAATGTTCGCAGTTAATACTGGAAAGCTAATCAGGGAACAGTTTAGAAATAATTTAACTATTGGAGGTACTGGGACAACACAAAGCATAAATGCCCGGGTAAGAATCCGAACCTAGTAATCCTGTGAACACTATTTTGTAGTAATTTTTTTTTTTTTAATTTTAATATACAAATTTACAAATATCGTTAAGTCTAGATGAACATTTCTGTTACATTAACAAAAACAATTATTGTGTTGGAGTAGTAACCAGAAGTGGAAATTGGATTGAAGTATTTTAACTAATAGTACAAACTAAATGTATTTAGAATATTGGTTTGTTGAATCTGGAGGCTACAACTTTTGCTGAGGCATGCCAAAGAAATTCCCTTGGTGGATGGGTGGCAGACTCCACAAACATGTCTCCCCTCCCCTACCCCGTTTTTTTCATGTGTCATATTCCTGGGGATTATTTTTCCCGCTTTTTTGACGCAGTCTAAGCTACACTAATGCTTACAGTGGGTATATGTGATTAGTCTGAAACTATTTAATATGTGTCTTAAATATCTAATTGTCTAATACAATCGAAAAAACAGTAGGTAATGCAGTGTTTTTAAAACGTGTTTGACACAAATGATATTAGTATATACCACCCTCTGTAATTGTAGCTGTTATTTTTATCACGGCGACACCTCGAACTCGGTAAGCTGTACGTACCAATCATCTATAAATTATTTTTCTTGCGGTGAGTGGAAAACTAGTATTTATCAGTCATCTTTTTATAGCTTTTGAGAAGTAAATGTAAAATTATATTTTTCATGCAATCATTCCGTGAATAAATTTAGCAATCCTATAACTGAGAATGTATTTATAAGTATATAAATATTATAGTATCAATTTCCTGCTCCGAAAACATTCTTAGGAACAAGACATATCTAGACTGTTAAGGCAAAAGAGTATAAGTCGATAAAGTGCATTTTCGAGAATGGATGTTTTATTGTTTATAAAATTTCACTGTAATCAGGTATGATTGTTAATTTCACAGTGCAATTTGAAACTACATTTTTCATTATGTCATACAGATACACTTTCTGTTACGTATTAGTATAAAAGATATGTGACTTATCCTATTTAGACCCTTTATTGATATTGACTTATACTAATATGACTACAATTATTTATATAATGTTTTTTTGTAATTTAACAATGACATCATGTTTACAATTGAAAAATAAAATGTGAAGCTACATATACTAATTAAATGTAATTAAATTAAGAAAATGAAACTTGTATCACTAAATTTGAACCATTTTGCAGATTGTTTTTGCACAAATGTTATTGAAAACCTATAATTAGGCAAATTATCTTGTCTCAAATAACTAATGAAACAATCGAAACAGTAACAATACGTTTAACTTTTCTCAAGGGTAGCATGTCCCATAAAAATCAGAGAATTTTTCAAGTTTTGTAATCGTAAATGATAATTTTAGGTAAATGTCATACATTTGAAATGCTATCTTCTGTAGACTGTGATTTAATCATCGTCCACATGTTCCTCTATATCTGGATAAACTTCCGCCAATCCAGGCGCAGTCTTCAGATTTTGGTAGAACTGATGGAATACATCTGGAACTAGAGGTAGAAGATCGAGAATGTCTTTCTTTTTCTCCTTCGTTACTTGCAGCGGAGCTGTGTAGCATCTCTGAGGCTGAAGAACTGCTGTAGGCTGCCCTCTTCTAATAAAGCTAAGAGTTTTAAATTCTTCATCTTCTTTTAGACTATTTTTGAATTTGATAATTCCATACTCCTTGGTGTATCTGAACCATTTAGCATTTAACCAGCTAAAAAGTTCTCCAGTCTCATCCTTCTTCCTGAATAACAAAGGACCCTTTAGCAACCCTGCAAAGTTCAAAAAGTCACTATGAATAAGTTCTACAACTTCAAAATGTTTCTTCTTTCCAGCTGTGCGAACTAGCTGATACCAATCATGTGGATGGTAAATAGGGAGCTGAAGTTTTTTTTTCTGTTTCTCGATAAGTGCGTGGTCAACGTCGCACTCCATGTGGCTATGACCACTGACCATGAACTTATGATCCACTATTTCAAGGTTAGCATTATCTTGAAGAACAGTCAAAAACATGGAAGCCACATGCGAGTTCTTGTTTTGACCTCCGCATGTATCCGAGTACAGTATTACATGTTTCACCTCTGGTGAAAGCGAAGTCAACTCCCGGTAAATACAAGTAGCAATTTGGTTTCCTCCTCTTCCTCCTTCCCCTTCATGCCACATATAGCATTTAACATCCCTTTTACTTGTCTCGTGCATAGTGAGGTTAAATGTCCATAGTGTACGTTTGTAGAATGCAACAGATGTATTAAGGTAGGGAGTTGGGAGACACTGTTACAAATCAAATGAATAACATCTCAATGAATTATCTTCAGCAGCAAGTAATTTATCCTGTGATTTACACAGGTATGCATTATCTGCTGCCTCATGATGTAAACTTATATCTTCTTCGATTCCATTTTGTTCAGTTTCATCTTTCGCTAATCTTTTCTTGGTATGCAACAAATCACACTTGTGACATGTGTCCACTTTAGGTAGCTTGAAGGAAATATTTAGCTTACGGAATTCTCTCTCGTATATTGATCTAGATACAGGTTCTGCTACAGCCTCTTTGTACAGTTGGTACATCTTTGGTAAATCAAGGTAAGAAGGTAAGTACAGTTTATTACTTTTTCGACGGGTGTAGTGCGAGTTGTACAAAGGAAATGAATGTATATGCTTCCGCACTTCTTCTAGTCGTGTATCACTTGTCTTATTTGCCGGTGGTTTTCTTCCCCTCAAATCATCATGTGGCACTCCAGACATACTTCTTTTCCGGTTGTCTAATGCTAATGTCACAAACATATTAGTCTCACCAAGTGTATTCATAAAACACTGTCTGCTTACTTGTTTCCTTTCCCCATTTATCTTGAAATGAAAGTAGTGAGTTGTAGATCTATTGCGTTGCTTCTGTGGATCTTCAGTTCTCTTTCTACTCGTCTTTGGTGGGTTGGAATCAACTAAGCCACACACATATGCCATTTTTTTTGTTCCTGTCACCTAAGGCCCAATACTCTTTAAATAAAACGTCCTTAATGGCATCATTTTCCAGAGCATTCTCTTCCAATATAGATCGACAGTTCATTCTACATTTCGTGAGTGGCCTTGATGTTCTAGCAGCAATTGTTTTTCCTTTGCTAGTGATATACTCTTTACCCCTGTTGCGATTGTGTTTGCGTTTAAGTTTTTTCTTCACAGTAAACATACCCTTACCTTTAACACGTTTTATTTTTTCTACTACCATTTTATCCCTATCACCATTTGCATCAGCACCTGATACTGGCTGATCCTTATCTGAAGTTGGTGTGTACTTATTTCTGGCTTTACTTTCACTACTATTACTTAAACGCTTTTTAGAAATCACATTAATTTCATCAAAATTTTCGTCAGCACTACTAGACTGATGACCTTCCGGGAAATAATCTTTATCCATATCGCTGTCATCGCACAGTTCTTCAAGTGTAGATGTTTCACTGTCATCCAAAACGTGTTTCACACAAGCTTCAGAACTTTCACTTGTAACCTCTGGTGATTGCAAGCCTGTAGTACGTACACTATCACCGTAGTCAAAGCAGGCATTTTCAGCATTTCGCAAACTCCCTTCTGCCACTGTAGAAGGTTCCACGTAATCGTCACTGTCGTTAAAAGATGTTGATGCATGCTCTTGTGGTAGGCCTGCTACAGGACCTGAAATAAGAAGACTGCAATAAATCTACTACATAAAAATTGGAAACATAACTAAAGAAATTTTAATGAAATGTTAATTTTGCAGACATTACTTGGGAGTTTTTCTCTGACAAAAAGAATTTACCTAACTTAACCAGTTTTTCCACAATGCCATTCTAAAGTCAAAATTTTGAGGTTGAAAAATTCCAACCCAATTTTTTTAAAACTGGAAAACAGTAACAGGTTTGATTATTTCAAGTAGTAGCCAGTGATCTGTAGTTTCTGTGTCAGTAATCATACCATTATGTGCATATTGTTGAGTCGTCTATAAAAATAATAATTGAAAATTGTGACTTTGAAATGGTATATCGGGATATGTAGTTGAGCTAACATTATTACATCTAGAAAACGAACAGCATTTTATACAAAAATAAATTATTATACTTTCTCTTCTTGAACAGCCTGAACAACACTGCCACAATACTAATAAATAAAATGAAACAGGAATAAGTAACCATCAAAGAGATAATAAAAACTCAAATACTAGAACAGAACCAAGCTAGATTAATTCGGCGCCTTGGTATTTTTCATGTTGAGGTGTGCTATTTCTGTTAAAGCTGAATTCACAACATACAATTCTGTATGTGCGTAAGAAGCAAAGCGCAGGTCTAATCAGTGTGGTTGTGGTAAGTTGAATGTGAATGCATCCACACACAGTGTTTTTACTTATTTATGTACATAAGTTACATGGATGAAAATCCAGCTTAAGCGTTTTTATATGTTTGCCATTAAGGAATATTTATAAATAAATATATTATTAGATGAATAGTATAGGTATATTAATAAAAAGTATTTTTCCGACGTTTGACTTACTGTGAATAGCAAAAATTTCAAATGTAACTTTTCATTTCTCTTATCTAATTAAACCTATATTTTGGAAACGTCATAACTTTTAAAAAGTTGTGTTTATCTAAATCTAATATCCGAACAAACAAATTAATAACCTAACCCCAACTTACTGAAAACTGTAAGGTTATGTATTTTTCGCATTATTATTATTATTCATTAACAGACTTGCATTCCTATGACGATATTGTATGTAAACAAAGGTCAAATATTAATTGGTTGCTAACTTTTCGTAATAATTCCTGCCTCATCTACGAACACATTTACTAAAATTTTAAGTGTTTATTCTCGGCTAAAAAACTTATTGCAAACGGTGATACTGCTTTATTAAACTTAAATAAGTAAATTACAATGCGAAAATGGCATGTCCATAACCTTGAACGTTAGGATTATTTACTTACCATAATTGCGGTTTTGTTTATAGCCTTGCTTCGCCAGTTCTATTATCTTCAAGCTCCTAGACGCCATTCTACATTCTCTACAGTATTTGTTATTAATCACATTACTCATCTGTCATTCCCAACCACTAGTATTTTCACTTCATCAATTCAACTCCATTCGCATACTTAGAGCATGATACCTCAAACTACAGGACAAATACTCAAACAACATGACTTATTTTAACATAATTCTTTTGTTTTCTATATGTGTACCAACATTGATAATATTTAGTTCACATTAATATTTACAGATACAGCACAAACAAGTTTGTTACCATACCTAATTATTGTAACAATATACACCAAATTATTGTAACAATGTTATGGCACAAACATTAATAATTGAAATCTTGCCATGAAGTTCATTTAGTATAAGTGAACACTTCACTTTTGTAATGGAAGATGTGTCTAGTCAAAACAGTATAACTTGACATATACTCTTTTGGCCTGGGTTATTAACATTCATGTGCTTAGTCAAAACAGTATAACTAGTCTTATACTGTTTTTTCTAAACATCACCAACATCTGCTCACTTATTCTACTTTGACTTATGCTCATATTCTACAGTATTTGCTACACTAGACTTATACTGTTTTTACCAAATGAAAGATTGAATTTTTTTTAATCATACTAATGACTTATCTCATTTTTGCCTATTTTTGACTTATACTCTTTTGCCTTAACAGTCTAGATATTACCAAGTACTTTTTTTAACGCTTCTCCAAAATAAACAACACTAAAAGTTTTACCAATATAATAAATTATGTTCTGAAAAGTAAAACATATAACCCTCTAAAGAAATAAATCTGTTTTGTAAAATAACAATGAGACAGCCTCCAACACTAAAACAGCACGTAATGTGTTTCATAAAAAAAAATGTTATGCTTACATTTTTATTACAGGCTGTATTTATTGACACGGAGACTAAAAAACTGCAATACCTTGGTGTTATAGCCAGCAAGGCCATCGCGAGCTGCAGTCAGCCGGCGGGCCAGGCCATTCCGGGCCCACCCGAGCCCACCCGGGCCCACCCGAGCCCAGGTCCCCGTGGGACGAGCTTCCCCCCCCCCCCCCCCCCCAACGACACCAGCGGGGATGTGTGTGAGCGAGGGGGAAGGGCGAGGCAAATTTCTTGAATAAAATGCAATGCATCAATATACACTGTTAAAATCAAGCCTATGTTTCAATATCATTCTTTTGTCCATATAATCACTGCAGTTTTCTGCGCCGGTAATAAATATGCAGTATGTAAAAGTCATGCTGGGACTACATTGAAAATTAGACCTCTTTCTTTTGCATCTCTTTTAACGAAGTGTTTTTCTAAAGTTTCTCCAAAAAAACAGGCATACAGAAATTTCATATGTTCTGAAAAGTAGCACATATAATATATATTTGTTTCATCTTCAGGTAACATGACTGAATTGTCCTGCACAATATTCATTGTATATATGAACGAGATTTTGTGAAAATTTGCCGCGAGTTCGTGAGTGAGCAGAACATACTATACTTACTTGTTGGACTGGCGAACTCAAAGTATCTCATTTTTGCTGTATCTCACTTTCTCGTGACCACGATCTCTTTCGGTGTAAAGGAGTATTATTTCACCTTTTTTGATTAATGGTCGTTTGTGATTAAGAAATACCTGCATTTGTAGGGCTGTTCATTCGAAATTCGAACAGTGTCGAATTGATGGCCAACACATAAGCTAGCGATGCTGTGATTTAGCTGGACTTTCCAGTGCAATAGTCAGTGCGAGTCTAAGGACTCCTTGTCAAGTGATAACATGCTCTCAGTTCCTGCAAACTGCAGGTAGTCGTTCTGGGGCAGGGTGTGTTTTCTGATGGTAGAGAAGAGGGAAGGGATTAGGGACAGTACAGTCGCTCCTAGAACATTGTAGCCGCGCATGTAGCAGACTTGCTGGCAGATAATGTGGCATGTCCCAAGGATTGTGATCGTCCTCAATTTCCATCTCTGGGGAGCGTGAAGAGCGTGGTTTCGCTCTGGGTGGGATCTGCTCATGCCAACGCAATGACTTGGTGATGTCGAGAACAATGCCTGAGATCTTTCAGAAACTTCGCCAGTCTATGCATCGATAACTCTATTCTCACACTATTCGCACACTGTTGCACATGACGGTCACTTGAAGCAACAGCTGGCATGGGAAGTAGTCACATTTGATCTACCAAGTGAAGACACGTATGATTGTATGACTGTAGTTTCTGACTTGCTAAAATAGTTTTCACTACACTCCCGTAAAGGTTTTATAGCTGTTTACAGGTGGGAAAAAAGGTTATTTAACACACTGTTATTTACCCAAAGTTACTGTAAAATAATATTTAAAAAAGGTGTTCATTATTTATGTATATCAGTTTCCGTAAATATAGTTATTTTATTGTATTGGTTGCAAAGTAGCTATTTTTTTCAATTCTCATTTCATCTTTATAAATTTTTGTTTGCTTGCTTTTGTAAAGTAAACTTATATGATAAAATGAATTTCATTTTTTGTTAAGTATGTAGGGCCTAGTACTTAGGTGTTAACTTCAACATGGCTTCACACACAAGTGTCCGAGACTGTATTAGTGCCGATATTCAGCCCTAGCTTTCATGATGGAGCAGGTATGCTTTCGTCAGTGACGGTAGTCAAAAAATGGTATGACCACTTATGCCCTCTGAAAAAAATCTTGCTTTGTAGGCCTACTTTTCTTTTCCGTGACACATGAATGAGAGTGGTACGTAGCAAACTTAAAAGATATAGGCAACTTACTTTTAAAAAAGAAACCATAGCTCTCTTGTTGAGAAATGATAAAGTAAAGTTTCGAAAAAATATTTTTCTGATATTTTTTATCTAAACAATGGAGGAGAATGGAAGGCGTGGAGTGGTTACGCCGCCTGTGAGAACACTTGTGCTTCCACCTGCTTGCGCGCCCAGCACTTGCGCCCTTGTGGCTCTCGGCCAGGGCGAAGCAGGGCGAACATGACGCCAAAAGTCAGATGGCGGGAGCAGGGGGTTGTTGAGGGGGAGGTATGTGCCAGCGGGGGAAGGGGAAGTCGTCGCTGTAGTTTCGCCGTATCGCCCGCGCCCATGGAAATTTAACGGCGACACAATTGTTACGCTTCATTCGGCGACAAAACACGAAAATGATCATTCCGCGCAGTTCCGTCCATTTTCCCGCCCGATTCTCTCCCCCCGTCTCTTTCTATCGTCGTGCTGCTTCCTCCGTCGTTCGTAACCCACCCCCCCCCCCCCCCCCCGTCCTGAACAAAACCCTTCACTTCTCGCGAGCGCGGGTCGCAATTATTGCGCTTGTTCGTCGCGAGGTTTGCGTTTGTTAAAAAAGCTGTGGCGGAAAAAGTTCCGACAGATTTGCCGTCGTGCGGGTCGTACACTCCTCGCATGTGAAAACACGCCACCTCTCCGCTCAAACGAAGCGCATTTCCATAGTGCAATTAATTACTCTTGTTTGGCTTCTGGATGAATGAGTATGCACAGACGTGAAGTAACGCATTTGTTGAATAAACGACGCGTTGTTCTTTGAAATAAAGGGGTAAACTCTGAGTATCAGAGTGTTTTTGTGGCAGTGATCCAAAACCACAATTATTCGCTACCGTGTTGTACCAGTAAGGTAAAAATATAATCAGAAGCACTTCCTGGGAGCAAGTAAATATAATAACAGCTGCAAGAGTACAACTGTGAATATTTATTTGGATTACGTGAATCAATGTATCGAAATAATATCATGAACTTTCAAACAGTTATAATATTTAATAAGAAAACAATTATTTATTAAATAAACGTTTTTTTTTCACGTTGTATGCAAACATTATATTGTAAGTGTTGCCACACAGAAATAAAACTATTGTATTTAGTTTATGTCGAAGGTATTCAGTTAAAATAGGCTATCGTCTTTTAACAAAGAGTATCATTTTAACGTTTGTGAGAAAAAGAACCTAAGGTAAAAGTAAAATATAAAAGTTAACCATGTGGTTAGTTTACAGGTAGGATGCATATTAAATATAAAGGAAAATTAAAGGAAAATTTTATAGACACCGTGATAACACTATTGGTTTTAAACTTCCATGTATTTGGTGATCAATTTTCACGTGTTAAGACTTAAAAAAATGATGCCAATACTAACAGGAAGATGAATCATTTATAAAAATTACAAAATACCAAGGAAGAATGATTTCATTTTACAATATATAATTAAATATTTAACCAGGAGTAATATTTATGATTGTTTATAGTTGGCCTAATTAGCACTTGAAGACTAATTTGAAAGATGTAACATTTATTAAGCTTAATACATTGTTAAGTTCTCACGAGTCATTGGATCCGTTCTTCCAGAGAAAATAAGACATTATTGAAAGACAGCCAAGAAATAATTTTTACATTTTTAAGGACATATGAAATGGGGGAATTTATTTAAAACATGATTTCAGGAATGAGCAATAAGTGCACAAAGATTTACACATATTTATTACCAGTGCATATGAAAATCTTTGTTGAAAGTAAAATGGAATAAAAATGAAGAAACCCTACTTTTGTGCGAAATGGAAGAATGTTGAACAAGCCAAAATAGTACATAGTTATTTAATTTTATCTATTTAAAATTTCAAGCAAGGTTTGTGCATTGTTATTACTACAGAAACACTGAAGTGTAAAAAAAGAATATGTATGAAAAAATGGGCTTCAATTTGGAGGAAGACCAGTAATAATGTAAAATTTGTGATGGCCGTACGGAAAAGAATTAACTTTGGCTGTGATTGCAGTGTAAAGTTTGTGACTGAAAAAAAAAAGTGAATTTAGAAAATATCGTAAAAAGGATAAAGAAGTAGAAGAAATCTCTTACATTAGAGATGTAAAAATAGCCCCTGGAGTGAAATTTATTGTCTTAGATACTATGATATAGACGATATTGAAAATCAAAACCTTAAAATATATTTAAAACAACCCAATATTTTATTACAAGTCGTAGAGTTAGATTATTACTTATACATTTTAAAATTATTTCTGTCGTTATATTTTCTAAATTTTATCATTAAATATTAACGAAAAATTAATTTTCTAACAAAAAAATATTTGTAAGCAATGTACTTTTCTAACGTTCGCATTATTCATATGGTGAAAACTAATATACTTCCTGCGACTAATCTAAATATATCTAATGTTAGTTATATGTTGGTCACAATTTGTAAATAAACGTAACCCTTCGAACTCCGATTCCTAGTTAGGCTTCTCATCTTTACACTCATATTCCAATTCTTTTTCAAATCTAGCTCTCCAATACCCTGAATTATATGGCATTTTTCTACGCAACGTGATTCAGTGGATTGGAGAGACAGACACAATGATCGGAACAGGAAATTGCAGACTGCGAATCTAGCTCGACATAGATTTAGAATACAAGTTGATTACACTCTTCCACACAACGCATATCAATCAAATATTATGAATATTTGAGTGAGCGTACTTACCTCCTGCGACAATGTGGCGCAGCAGGAGTCGCCACTGTGTCTGTGTCCATGTCAGCGGCCCGCAGTCGAGACCCTTCACGAGGGTTCATATGGAGCTCTCCCAATCAGCCCACACACTCACAGTGCGTTTGATTGTTTTCCGAGGAGTCGGTGTTCCGTGCTTGTCGTGGTTTCCAGAGGGCTTTATCTCACATATAGAGTTGATTATTTAATTTTCTCATCTTTACTGTTAACCAGGGAAATTTAATACAGTTTTATTCTAAAATCTATTTTGGATTTTTTTTATTGTGTCACAAAAGTTCTCAGCAGATATTTTTCACAAGTTATTTTCAAGCTGTAACTGCCAAGCAAGTGATAATAATTATGAACATTTGTGTGACTAGCTAATCTTCAGTAAATATAATATATACTTAGAGATGTATAAGACAAAATATTTATTTACGTGAGCAGTATAAGAATAAATTCAAAGTAAAATCTTTCAAAAAATAATAATAATAAAACGAAATAACCACAACGTCATGCAAGACTGTGTTAATGAATCGAGGTGGAACCATTCACGAGGCCAAAAGTTTAATTATAAAAATAATTATTTATCCAAAAGTACACTCATGTTGGAGGTTGGATTCGAACCTCGAGAAAGAGTATTGAAGCTAGACATCCTAACCACTGCAGTTTTCATGAGGCCAGATATAAATTAAATAAATCATAATTGTATATTATGAGGCTTTTTATTAGCGAAAAAATTGCAATTATCGATCCCCTATCTTCCTACCAACTTGGTCGGAAGACAAATAAATCAGTTATATTGTGCACGTGTGTGTACACGTGTTTGCGCGCCCTCTCACGCGTCTCTCTGTTACACATTTCACTCCTGCGCCGCCCCGCAGCGCTGCGTATGCGCGGACAGCCGCCCCTTTTATCGGCGCGGCGGGGGAAAAACACATATGCGACTCCCCGCTCGCGCCTGTGTGCGTGTATTTCCACAAAAGCGTTAATAGCAAATTGGCGCCATAAAACGCGGGGCCCGCCTGAGGGGGTGGGGGAGGCTGCCAGTTGGTAGCTGGGCGAGGGGTGGGGGTGGGGGTAGGTTGGCAAGGTTAACAACCAGTAGGTTCGCGACCGACACGGCCGAAATAAAATAAAAACGCAGAACGGGGGTGAACTGATTAGTGCGACGCTCGGTCGCTGCTGGGTCGGAAGGAATGGTGGGGGAAGGAGGAGGAGTTGCGTGTGATTTGTCCGGACAGCGGTGACGGGGTCGTTAGCCGGTCCCCGCTGTCTCGCGCCACACCGCGGCGCCAGCTGACGTCGCCCGAAGTGGGTCGCTCGTTTCAAACATGCAGCATTCACTTAGCTTCATTGGCTCCGCTCTTCCGGAGAAAATAAGGAACGGGATTGAACGAAAACAAACAAAAAAAAATCCTTACCTGCAGGTGTATGTAAATTTCGAAGTACCTATTTCTTCTGGAAATATTTTGTAAACTTCTCGAACATTTTAAGAACTTAATGTACATAACATGTTTATGTTCTCAAATATTACAAAATGATCGATTAAATATTTGCTCATTTTCCGTGCAGCGAAAATAATGACTCTTTTTAACTCAATGTATCCACCATTGAATAACTTAGAAAGAATTTCATATAATTTGCAAAAAAAAAGTAATTACATGAGTATTTTAACCTTCAAATACTATTTGTCATCTTTTGCAATAATAACATGGTTTTATAAAAAATTTCTTTGCACCAAGGTTTAAGATAATATTAATATATTTTAAAATAAATATGAATGAATTTGATACTAAGATATTTTGAATTTTTGTTTGAAATTTCAACCCCCGTTTTTACGGTGATGATTCGTTTCATCAAAAATTGTTTCATCAAAGCTTTTAGAAAATTTTTAGAATTAACGGATTTGATAGTAAATCTATTAAAACAAAGTAATTATCATTGTCTTTACTTTCAAACCTTGTTATTTAAACCCCATACAGTAATGGTTGCTTAGGTAAAAATATATTTTAACAATTGTTTGAGTAAACATGTAGAAAGTTAAACAAAAATAAGAATGGATTCTGTAGTATACATGGTAGGGAAGTTTTATTTATTTTCTGATTCCAACCACAGGTTTTTCAACCCCTTGCAATAATTGTTTGTTTTAGTAAAAGTTGTTACAGACAAAAGTGTTGGATAAAAATTATCAGATTTACAAACAGTTGGAACGGATTTGATAGTGTGCTTAGTAAAGGAGTTATGAATATGTCATTCAACCCCTGATTATCTCACCCCTAGCAGTCATTGTAGGTCATACAGAAAAATGATTCCAGATAAACGTTTATTATAATAATTAAAGGTTTACAATAATAAAGAACGATTTTGATAGTGTACATGGTACGGAAAAAGAGGATATTTTTTTATTCTATAATTTTTTAAACCCCCTTTTAGCAATGGCTTAGCTTATCAAAATTATTTCAGACAAAAGTTTTTGATTAAAATGATATTTTCAAACAATTTTAACATAATAGATTGTGTCCTTACTAATGGACTTATGATTTTATTTCCCTTCTAACCATATTTTATCCACCCCTTGCAGTTATGGTTGGTCGTATAAAAAATCGTTTCAGACAAACGTTTTACGTAAAAATTATATTATTTACAAGCAATTTGAAATGATTTTAAATTTTACCTACTAAGGGAGTTATGAATTGTTTTAAAATTTTATTTTAACCTAGAAGAATATGAATATATGTCGGAGCCCTGGGTTCTGGGAGAGGATTGAAGATGAGGGTCGAACATCCTGGATTCTGACGTCACGGCGGTCATATTAGATGATCTTGTCCTTGAAATTTTACCATGACCTTAACCTTCAAAATACGCCAAACTTTGCCACGAATTCATAAAAAACATGCCTTAAATTCGCTAATATCGGCCAAAATGTCACGTTTTTTGGGAAAAAAAATCCGTCAAAAACACTTTAAAAATATGAAAAATTAAAAATTTCTCATTTCGAGAAAAAATTTCCCTTCTTATACTTTAAAAAATTCAAAAATTTGAAATTTGAAAAACCTCAAAGTCTTTTGTCTTTGAAAGAACCCTAAGTTCGCAAATCAGCTCAAAACCCCACATACAAGCCGCCATAAGCCATCCGTACTAATGACCTTCACCTTGACCATAAACCAGAAATACTTTAATTTTTTAAAAAATAATTCCGAAAAATTTGTAAAAAAATATAAAAAAATGCTTTCTTCTAATGTTTAGTTATGCAATACATCACAGTCTACGGTTCGATTCCCGGTGAGATTAAACATGTAATTTATGTGTAAATATTTAAAAAATTAATAATACAATTTATAAAAATAATAAAAATTGCTTACATCCCACCCGCCATCTTGGGTTCTAGAAACGTTGCACATTTTGTTACGTCCACAATCTTGAAAATCACTATTTTTCACTATAGAAAATTGAAAAAAAAATTAATTAAACTTTTAATAAAAAGAACTTCCACCATTTTGAAATTCATCTGTTATAATTAAATTCCGTTATTATTATCCAATTTAAAAGGAAAAAAATTTAAAATTCATAAAAATTTACTTAATAAAAAAGTAATAATAAATTCTAAAAAAAGTACTTTGTCAAAACCCGGCGAGGTTTAAAAATAACGTTGGATCATTCTTCCATGGAAGCCATTGGCATAGTGACTTCCCACCACTAATACCAAGGTACCTATATATAAGATCAGTCATGTGATGTTATGGTCGTTATATTGTTTTCACCTGCTGGAGGCCACCATCTTGTATCCGACATATTGTTTTCGTCCGCTGGATGGCACTGTACAAATATAAGTTTAAGTTTTGAATGCTAGAGTGCAGGAATCATTTATTACTGGGGCGCTCGCGATCTTGACATGTGACCACCATTTTGGAAATCTATAATTAGTAACATATAAATTTGGTACTAAATACTAAAAATCATAAAAAAATGCCTTATTAATATTCTGATCGATTTGATAGGCTCCTGTCCTTGGTTTTATAGTTCACTTATGAAAGAATAATAATTTTAAAAAATCTATTATTTAATAAATCGTGTTAAAAATCCTAAAAGCAGCTTAGATTCCTAGTCTACTAGCCTTCAGTTAGCCGATATGGTCACCATTTTAGAAATTCATTATATTTGACACATAAATGCGAAAATAAAATCCAAAAAATCATGAATAAAATCACTGAAAATTATTTCATTTTATTGTATCGCCACGGTTGGATCCTTGATGGATGTAACAATAGTTTATTTAATTATTATTACCATTAAAGTGACAATCTCGAGAAATAACACAACAAAATTGCAAATAAAATAATTTATTAGAAGTACATAAAACTAATGCAGCCGATGCAGATGCCCAAGTGTAATCATTTTTGCCAAATCCACAATCATTTGGTACAAACACAAATATTTTCTCAGTAGACGAAAAAAAGTGTACCGTCGCAGGTCTTTATGTTTTTTTTGTTTTTTTTTAATTTATCACTTCGTCCAAACTGTAAGCCGCAATTATTGCAACATACCACTTTCCGTAAAGGACTCTTTGCACAATTGCCTTTCTCATGACGTCGAGCATTTTGGTTGTAGTGAACGAATTGCCACACTACCGACTCATATATGCCGACTATGACATTACTGCTTTTGGAACAATACTGACTGTTTTTGATATGTCATCAAAATCAACTTCCATATTTCAGACAGAAAATGATCAGACTATTGTCAAGTTCTTACACTTTCGAAATAGCTTCTGTGACAAATACCACATGCATTATGAGATTTTCAATTAGAGACGGATTCTTAAACAAAATTTTTAATATTTCATCAGCGAGAGCTATTTTGCAAATTTTAAAAACTCGTGGCCAACTAGTTCTGCGTTTCAACAAAAGTGTCACCACGTAATGCGTAGTGGTAAATAATTTAATTTTTATGTGGGATGTAGAATGCTCGCTCACGATCGCAATAGTAGGAGGGCTTCTCTAGATATTAAAGGGAAGGAAGTTCGTGTTGGATGATTGTGATTCTCAACCATCTTAAGGAATTTTATTTGACTAAGTAATGATTTATTTTTTTGTTTGAATTGCTCCTATTAAAAATATTTAATATGCTGTTTTGGTAACAGAAATTAACTAATTAAATGTTACTTTGAATAAAATTGCATGTTTCATTTTGTAAAAACAAATTTCACGTTGGAATATTTAAACTATTAGATGTGTCTCCTATAAAACCCAGGTTTTGGAACTGATTTTCTACAAGGAGTTGTATCTAAATACTACCCATCTTCTTCATATTCACAAAACTGTTAATACTATAAATATTCCGCACGCGTTTGAAAATATACTTTTATGGCATTACCAAAATATGAACCTGTGTATTTTTAACACATATTATAGCACTGATCATATGTTTGCATATATGTTTTTGCTTAAAAGACTGAAATCAGGCTGTAAATACTTCCTATGAACAAACCTTAATCTTAAGTTTATTTATTATAACAATTATATAATATTATTTATTAAAATGTTACTAAAACGTAAAAAAATTCCCAGTGATAGATTTTAATCTCGTCCCCGGAGGTTAAGACGCGGTGCTTTTAAGCTAATTTGGAATTAAAAAAGGGAGTATAAATTATAATCTGTGTAATGTCAGATTTCTAGGTGTTTAAAACTTCAGATTGATTTATACTATAAATATTAATTTTTACCATAAATATATTTTAGGGTATCATAATGCTTAATTTTCCACGCCAAAACTTCTGGTATGTAGCCTAATGTTTACGAAAGTGACTATATACAGGTCCATGTTCATACACGTAGGTTCGCCATGTTTGTAATACATTTCCGTTCATCGGCTTCCGTTCCATTTTCACGAAATGTCTTCTACAAATGCCGTATACTGAGAGCTAATATGTTAAGAATATAAGTAATAAAATATATTTAATGTTCGTAACAATAGTAGCCTGATCGTGGCAAGGATGGGATGCACGTGTGTAGGCGCGGGCAGAAGCAAGCGGGGCCACAGCGGGGTCGGAGGTCCCGGCCACGACTCAGCACCCCGAGCACCGCGCGCTCTCGCGGACCAGGTCTGCTGGCGAGCTGCATCGAGCACCCCGCTCCCACTCGGGGCACGAACCAGCGACCCCTGACGGGCGCGCCCCGGCCCGCTCCCCTTGCACCGCGTGCATAATTGATTCATACATCCCGGCACGTATGGCGGTCATAAAAACACGACTGCCTCGGCGCTGGGAGGGTGAGGGGACGTCTGTGAGGGGCGGGGGCATGATTCAGACGCAGCAGATCAATTATGCAGCCTCCGGCCATCTGGTGGAGGACCAGTCACGGAACATAGCGGCGCCCCACGCCGGCGTGCGTCTCAGCGCGGCAGGGGCAGAGGACACAGCCACTCACCCCTTGTACACGCTCTGTGCGCTGGTAAACTCACGCCCATTGAACACCAGTTATCTGCCCGCACACCTGGTCTCCACACCCACCTCCAGCTAGCATTTAGGTACTTCTTACTACGAGCAACAACAATATATTCTTCTTTCGTAGTGTTTTATGTATTATGGCTGTATAGAAATGAAAATGTTATGATAATAAGTGGCAGTACAGTATTCGCAAATAAATAATTATACTTTCAAACTCATTAACTTATATTGAACCAAAAATAAGCTATGACGATTTTTTCTTTGTGGTGTCAGTTTTCAAAATAAATTAATATTAATAAAACCTTAGCTCCATTCGTACACCATATAACCAAGCTCCCTGGCTATTTATTTTGATATCGGACATGCGTTATACCTGTCACCCTTAAGTGATGTATAAAAAGCCAAATGTTGAACTCGGGCAGGTCCGAACCAGGCGGCCTTGGGGAGATAAAGTGACATGAAACCCCACAAGTCTTCTGTTTTAATCTATTTGTTATGATTTTTAGCCATACTGATTTTGGTGTGGTTTTTCAAATGTGTTAGCGTGTCGAGGAAATAGTAAAACATTGTTTTAATCACATAAATAATATAAATGTGAAATTTTATTTGTATGTCTGTTACTCAATAACGACCGATCCGCTGAACGTATTTTGATGAGATGTGGAATACAGCTAGCTCATAACCTGGATTAACACATGAGCCACGTCATATTACTATGAAATTCCATCCCTAATGGAATTGAAAAAAGGGTACAATCATTTTATAACAGAAAACCGTAGGCCATAGATGTACAAACAGTGAGTGTCATTTCTCTATGTCCGCCACACGGCCATATAGTAAGGTCTTGCAACATCCTATCATTCTCCTGGGTGAGACCCGTCCGCTCAGTGGAGCTCGCGGTGGCTAGCAAACTAACGGTGCTAATACAGTTTAATTCTGAACTTCGTCAATAGATGGCGTTGCCTTGAATTTTAAAAGGACTATCATTTGATGCGTCAGTCACGTCTAACCTAAAGCCGACTTCTGTAGCGTAAACGGATGCACAACGGCTTACGGTGTGATGGAGTCTGGGTTATAGTCCCGGGTAAGGCATGAGTGTTAACTATACATGGTGATATTTGATTACAATTTGATTACGAAATTTGAACGAGGACAAACTGACCCTTTGGCTGTTAGCGACAAGCGGTAGCCTCATTAGCAATTACAAAAGTTTAACCTAGGGTTTGCTAAAGTTTGTGAGAGTGTATGTTTTTTTTTACTTCTTCATGCTGTTTTAACACATAGGCTACTTTTTATCCCGAAAAAAATTGGCTGTACCTGTGGGATTATCAAGTCACTAAAATGTCATTAAACCGTGACTGTCTATAATTACATGCAGAGGGTTATTTTAACACTTTTAAAAAACTTAAAAACATTCATCTAAGAACAAAAAGAAGTTTCCTGCAGGATAGTTACATCAATAAACTCTGTAACAACCTAGACCAAGAAGTTTATTTTTTATATATAAGAATTTAGATGGCGCTGACAATCCTTAAAACAAAGAAAGAAATGTCGCGTTATCTGTCGCTTCCTCTGTAATAGCTGCGACCTTGCTCAGCGGTGGAAGAACTATTAACTCGGTGTTCAAACTTCCGCTGAAAATTGCGAGTGAGGAAACTACTATATGAAACATTAGCTTAAGTAGTTTTTTTGGGCCTTTTTGAAGTAGTGCAAATTGATTGTGTGGGTAGAATGCACGATGTCACACAAGCGTGCGATTGAGGCGCTTGATCGCAGCTTACAAGACATCCGCGGCAATCAAATGTTAATGAGGGTGGAGTGGTCGTCTTGCTCCCAGGCGACTTTCGAATGACGCTACCGGTCGTAGAGCGAGGAACAGCGGTAGGTGAGACTATCGCATGTCTTAAGGCTTCAAAATTGTGGGCTAGAGTGGAAAGGTTGCCACTCACAACCAACATTAGAGTCCAGATCTGCATAGACAAAGAGTCTGAATTATTTGCTTATAAACTTCCAGAGATTAGCGAAGGTTGCATGGCAATGGATTTAGAAGGCATGATTGATTTTGAAGACAATTTCTAATGTTGTGTGCTCAGAAAACAATGGAATTGCTAATGTTTTTCCGAGCTTACAACACAACATAAGCAACGAGGACTGGTTGTGTAAAAAAGAGCGATCATGGCGACAAAGAATAAATCGGTGGGGTGGGATTTATATATAAAAAATTATTGATCAAATATCTGGGGAGAAGACCATCTACACATATATTAAAACAGTGATGACAAATGATGACACAACTAAATAAACTGTTGAATTTTTAAACTCATAATATTTATCACGAATGTCGTCGCATAAGTTGGAGCTAAAGGTCGGTGTGCCTGACATACTAATGCGTAATTTGGATGCACCAAGGTTGTGTAACGGCAATATATTACACATCACAGAGCTGAAAAGGCATATTGTGCAGGCCACCATTATTACCGGAGGAGAGATGGTATTGATACCACGTATTCCCATTATCTCTTTTAATTTACCTTTTCAGCTCAATCGTTTACATTTCCTTTTAAAAGTGGCATTTTCAGTTAGTGCTAACAAAATTCAAGGACAAACACAAAATTTGGCAGGAATGCTTCTGGACACCCCATGTTTGTCGCAAGGACAACTTTATGTGGGCTGCTCACCTGTATCGAGAGCCAAAAATTTTTATATACACGCAGAAAACAATAAGTCTAGAATCATTGTTTAGTGAGATGTATTGCACTACAATTTTTAATCTAAAAACACCCAAAAATTATAAGTCTTTTAACCACGTGTTGAGGCCCCTGTATCTTTCGAAAATGTTTGAGAAATGTCTTCCAATAAAGCGGTTTGGATAACTTCGTTTTTTAACGTATTTGTTTTAATTCTCTCGTATAAACGGTAAAACATGCAAAGTAAATCATAGTGTGATATTGTCCAAACTATAAAGTATAGCAACAAATATAAAAATTTGGCCAAGTGCGAGTTGGACTCGAGCTAAGAGTTGCAAAGTGTGGTGGTGCGGAACCCTTGATGCGTGAGTCCGACTCGCACTTGGCTGGTTTTTTTAGTTAAATTTAACTGTAAAACTGCGGGTTAAACAATGGGTTGCAGCTTGTAAATAATACTTTTACTTCTTTATTTGCTTAATATATTTGCTGGAAAAGTCCTCTGTATGTTAAATCAAGTTTATGTTATCAATTTATTTAAGCAAACTAACAGTCCTAGGACCGCTAATATAAGTTACATTTTTCAATTTACTTTGAAGAAATGTAACTGTAGGGTCGTATTGTGAATAATTTCTTCGTATTTACCACGCTTTACTTGTATGTATGAAAGAATGAACCATGCAATAAAATCTTTCCATTCAATTTTACCTCTTGTTTCGACGACCGAATGTGTTGAAATTTTGCATACATATAAAGAACCTCTGAAAATACAATACAATACAATATTATAACTTAAGACTTTAGTTTTAAGGTGAGGAAGGGGGTGTCCGAGGGTCAAAAAAACATCATTTCGAGCTATAGGTAATTACAATGCATTTTATGTGTCCATGAGGTCTAAGCTTGGTGTTAACTTCCCTGCGGTCGACTGTGCCCCTTATTAGAGGGGGGAAAGGGTAAAAGACCCAAAATTTTGAAAATTTTAAAAATAAATGCTTTTCAAATTTTGAATGTTTCCGATCCAGAAGGTGGGGTAATGGTGTAAAATGTGATTGTTAAAGGGGGAAGGGGTTAAGGTTCTTAAATTTAAAAATTTTTTAAAAATATATTATTTTCTATTCAGAGTGTTTCTGAGGTCGAGTTATGGTCAAAAATGTACCTGGGGGTTTGACTTTCTGTTCCTTGGAGGGGGAGGAGTTAATGACCCAAAATTTCGAAAAATTTATAAAAGTATTCTTTTTTTGGTTTGAAGTGTTTCCGATCCAGTGGGCCAGGCTACGGTGGAAAATGTGCCGGAGTTGCTAAAGCCATAAAATATTTAATGTTCCCGTAACCAGCCTTGGATGTTGTTATGAGGAAAACCCCGTAATTAGTTGATGTGAATGTAATATAAAGTATATCCCTGCCGAGTTTCACGCCTGTAGCCATATATCTGAAAGAAGGTCAAATGATTTAATTTTACCTAGAACTCAAATTAAGATCAGTCTTCCTTTAAAATGGTTTTTAAAAACCATTAACGTTTGTAATTCAATTTCAATATGATTTTTAACTGGCAAGCTTAAGCCATTGTTGCCTTAATTTTTATTAATTGATGTCTGTAGTTCTGTGATAGTGCGCTAGTGCTAATGTGCTCTGGTAAACAATAGTGTAGGAACAAAATGTGTAATGACAACTGTATCAAACATGGCGACATTTTATTTTGAAACTAAAAATAATAAAATCAACTGATAGTTGAAAAAAGTCGCTTATACAAAAAAATAAAATAAAATTTATATTTAAAAAATTAAATTAAAATTATTTTTTTTTTCAACAGCCCAATAATGCACCACAAATCTGTATAACTAAAACAGTGGGATGCTTGATATAATTTGTCTTACATTTTCTACCACATTTTTTAGGATGTTGTCATTTAGAAAATGAATACATGAATTTAATAACTATATTATCTTAAGTAAAGTTATAGTTAAAAAAAACTATGAAACTCGCTTAGTAGTACATAATAGTATACCTGCTGGCCCAGGCTTCAGGATGAGGAGCCGGAAGAGCCTACAGCCATCTTGGATTGTGACATCACGGCGGCCATCTTGGCGTACCTTCACATTGACCTTGATACTCAATATTTGCCAAAATTTGCCCAAAATTCGCAAAATTCAAACAATTTTCCAATTTTTTTTGGAAAACATTCGCCAAAAATTTTCAAAAAATGTGAAAATAAACAATTTCCCTATTTAGAGAGAAAAATAACAGTCTTGAGGGAAAATTTCCCGTTTAGTAATCAAAAATGCCAGTGGCTTGAAAAGTCCGCAAGGGGTTTAAAGTCCGCATCTACAAACCTCGTTAAGCCTCCGAGGTCATGAGCTTGACAATTAGGATGCCATGTCCACCATTTTTTTTAATGATGTCACCGTTGCTTTTTCGGTTACGACCGCCATCTTGGAAATCCGTATTTTTTATGCTAGAAAATTGGGAAGAATTTAAAATTCTTTAAAATTGTATTAGTAACATTTTAATAAAAATTTCCGCCATCTTGAATTAAGACGTCACCATTGTTGTATCCATCTTGAAAATCCATATTTTTTATGGTAGGAAATCGAGAAGAAATAAAAAATTAATAATAAACTAACAAAAATTTTAATAAATATTTTTAACATCTTAGATTATTATGTAATGGCTACCAAATTGAAAATCCTAATTTTTTATCAGATATTAACGTGAAAAAAATTAAAAATTTATAAAATATTTATTTTAAAAATATTTAAAAATTAATTAATAAACGAACTTACAACATAGGGTCTTCGGTTCGAACCCAGCGAGATAAAAATAGTGACGACGGATCCTTCTTCCACGGAAGCCACCGACAGACTTAACTCCCACTACTGATGGCAATGTAGATACATCGACAGCTAGTATGACCTACGCCCGCCATTTTTTTTTTTTCGTCTTCAGGATACCGATATATTGTTTTCGTCTGCTGGAAGCCATCATCTGGTTTTCGTCTGCCAGAGGGCGCTATCAATATGTTATTTTAATTTTTACCTGCTAGATTGCAGGTCACACCCACCATCTTGACAATTGGTCGTCATCTTGGACATCTGTTTTTATTTAGCCAGAAATTCGGGGAAGTTCCCAAATTCATTTTTAAAAACCAGCAATCAATATACTGATTTATTAGATCAGTCCTTCTTTCGGTACTTTAGATATGCAAATCAAATAATTTTAACGGAAAAATTGCTTTCCAATAAATAAATAAATAAATAAAAATTTTAAAAATTCAGACTTTTTTAAAAGCTTTTATTTAACTTGCAATGTATGTATGTAGTATGTTTGTTCGGGTGGAATCTTTGAACTCAATTTTGAAGTAGATATCTTCAACCGATTGAGCTGAAATTTTGTATACACGTAAAGTTTGGATAACAATGCACGATATGGTGTGTGACATCATTCTAAATCCAATATGGTGGACGATCCAAGATGGCGGAATAGTTATTTTTAATGCATTTCTACAATATGGATATCAAATGAAAGGGCTTGTAAAGAGTAACTCGAAAAATAATTTGGCGTCAGTCTAAATCCAATATGGCGGACCATCCAAGATGGCGGAGTAGTTATTTTTAATGCACTTCTACAATATGGGTATCAAATGAAAGGGCTCATTGAGAGTAAATTTAAAAGTGAGCTCCAAGCTGAAATAAGTTTGACTTGTGTAATTTGGCGAAATGGGCGTCATCAACATTGGTCTGCAACATGTCTAGGAGAAGGACAACTCCAAAATCAAACTCGGAACTGTGTTTCGTAAGGCACAAGTAAGCTCCAAGCTGAAATAAGTGGCGCATTCTCCCAAACACCCAAGTCAAGGTGAGGCCGTGCCGAGGACTGAGTGGCATCGAGGTGTAATATGATGTCGTGAACGTACCACCTCAGGGCACCTGGGCGAACCCTGTTGTATATTAGCTCTTACCCTTCTAAACGGAGCTCTGGGAGGTTCGACGAATATTTCTTCGGTACTCGTGGGAACAAAATGGGAAAAACAGAAACATCAACACAAAGAAAGAGAAGACTGAAAAAAAAACAAATAAAAACGGCGGGAAAAGCTTGCTTACGAAGGCGATGACGCAAAACGCCAAAGACTTAACAAAATACTTGATCAAGACAATAGCGTAACACCTACTCAACGACGGTTAACGCTTGATAAAGCTAAACAACACATGCAACGGTTAAGAGCAGGGGAATCACAGGAGAAACACGATTCACGAATTGAAAAAATTCGTGAATACGTATCTCAAATAAGAGAAACTCAATCTGTTGAACAAAGTAAGGTTCGATTGAGTAATTCAAGAATACATATATCACAAGTTTGAGCAGACGAATCCAAGAATAAACGAGAGGTTCGTTTAAGTTATTTACGAACGCAAAACTTTCAAGTTAGAACAAACGAAACTCCTGAACAGCGAGAGACACGTTTGAACAATTTAGGAATGCATAGCTCTCAAATTAGAGCAGAGAAAACTCCTGAACAGCGAGAATTTCGTTTGAGCACTTTAAGAGAGCATAACTCTCAAGTACAACAACAGAAAAATTGCTAATAGAAAGTTTTACTAAAACCATAAATAAATTTTGTGACAAAGTTTGCGATGTTTGTACTAAAAGATGTTATCCAAACCAAGTCACTAATCACAAAATTAATTTAAGTACAGCTTTGTATCTACCAGAAGAATTAGCAAGTAAAGAAATTATATTGCTATGTCACCGTTGTAAGAAACACCTTACTAGCAAATAAATCAACCGCAAAAAAACTTTTTTAAAAAAGCTTTTATTATACGCTCTAAAAAGAAGAAAATGAAATATTCCTTAAAAATTTTAATTATCAACTTATAACCTCATTATATACAATTTATATGATTTTAAAAGCTTGTCGCGCGATTTGTAAATAAACTAGTACCAATTTTACTATGTAAATTGATCTGCTAAGTTTATTGTATTTTCAATTTCAATTTAATTAAGTACTGATAGGTAATAAAACCTCGCGACAAGCTTTTATGATCATATAAATTGTATATAATGAGGTTATAAGTTGATAGTTAAAATTTTTAAGGAAAAATTTATTTTCTTCTTTTTAGAACGTTTAAATAAAAGCTTTTTTAAAAAAGTTTTTTGCTGTTAATTTATTAAATTGATTTATTTCATCGATTACAATCTTGGAAAGATCCAAAAAAGTTATCTTTGGGTAAAAAAAATCTCTTATTTAATAAAATATAGTGGAATGTCACTAAAATAGGTTTAAATTCATCTACTACCAGCATCCAATAATTAGATGATGACATATTGAACGCCATCTTGGAAATCCAAATTATTTGACCTAGAATTTCTGAAAAAATTATAAAAGCCATAAAAAAATCGTCTATTTATGTAAGATTGACTCGATTTATTTCCTACCTTGGTTTAATTATCGGCTAGTAATAAGAGTAACTAGAGTTTAAATAAAAATTAAATTCGTTTTCCTCTGCCTTTCGTGAAGTTTCTTAATCATTCAATCTACCTAAAACTACTATATATGCTACAAGATAACTGTGCAAAGAAATAAATACGTTGTCGTTGTGCCTACAATGGAAGTCTAATTTTCCGATACTTGAAATACGTTCCAACCAGGTATTGTTGAATGTTAGGCGTATAGACCAAGCATCTCCGAACCAAGAGGTATTTTTCGATGAAAAGCGAATTTTTTTTTTTAAATAGTTAATGTCCAATGTAAAACCTTTTCCATCAGACATTACCACAAACTACGAGACCAATTATGACATGAGTACATACTTAACGATCCACAATCAATCAAAAGAAAGAACATTTGGAAGCACAATAAAAAAGTAAGCACAATCCTTCAACGAGAAGGAAGCACAATAGGAAGCACATTCACAAAGAGGAAGCACAATCAAAAAAGGAAGTACAATCGGAAACACATTCATAGAAGAGGAAGCACAATCGACTAAAAGGAAGCACAATTGGAAGCACAAGCAACGAAAAGGAAGTACAATAGGAAGTTAAACGTAAATGAAGCACAATCGGAAGCACATTCGACAAAGAGTACAATCAAAAATGAAAGCATAGTCGGAAGCACATTATAGGTATAACGAGGCACATGTATTACTTAATATCAGCAAATTACAGCAAAAATCTTGCATAATAAAATAGTAAATAAAATGAAAAAAATACAAAATAACTGGCTTGTGCTTGCTGAAAAAATGAGAAGTTAAAAAGCTGTCAGAAGCTGTTTTTTTATTTTTTTAAATATGTTATTATTTATTATTTATTTTTTAATTATATTTCTATTATTTCTTGATATTGATTACGAAATACATGCATAATTTTTCGTTGATTCTGCTTCCTCTTTGTCGAATGTGTTTCCGGTTGTGCTTCCTTTTCGTTGATTGTGCTTCCTCTTCGTTTATTGTGCTAGGAATAGTGCTTCCTTTTCATTGATTGTGCTTATAAATTAAAAATATTTTACTGATTTCCTATCATAAAAAGTATGGATTTTCAAGATAGCGGCCATAACGAAAATTACAACTTTCTTGATCCAAGGTGGAGGCCGTTACTATACGTGCAACAATGACATACAAAATCAATATGGCGGACGTAACGAAAAAGTGTAACGTTTCTAGAATCCATGATGGAGAGCGTCACAAAATGTGCAATGGTGATGTCTCAATTCAAGATGGCGTAGTTTTGAATTAAATTGTTTTTAATATTTTTTTATGAATTTTTAAATTTTGTCCGATTTTCTGCATAAAAATACGGATTTTAAATTGGCGGTCGTAAGTAAATGTGCAATATTGACATCATAATTCAAATTGGCGGCCATGGCATCCTAATTGTCAAAGTAATGTCCTCGGAGGCTTAGGGATGCTTTTAGATGCGGACTTCAAGCCTCTTTGCGGACTTTTCAAGCCACTGGTATTTTTGAGTACCAAACGGGAAATGTTTCCTAAAAATAGGGAATTGATCTCTCTTAATTGAAAAATTTATTATTTTTATATTTTTTATTTTATCGCGAATTTTCCCCAAAATAAACAGGAAAATTGGTAGGATTTGGAAAATTTTTGGCAAAATTTGAGTCAATATGACTAATTCTGATGGTCAAAGTCAAGGTCAAGATAATCCAACATGAACGCAATGCTTTCACAATCCAAAATGGCGTTCGGCTCTTCCGGATACTCAGCCTGAAGCCTGGGCCAGTATAGGAACTAATATATACTACTACGTAGTAGTATGTAATAGTTCCTCTTGGCCTATGGTTAAGGCAGAGGAGCCTGAGATGTTGTCCGGCATCTTGGATTGTGACGTCACAGTGGGCATCCTAGATGGCCACCTTTACTTTGTTGTTCAGAATTTGCCAAAGTTGGACAAAAATGACTCAAAATTTGCCGCAAATTGCTCGAAATCCGCCAAAATCCGCCAAAGTCACAGGTTTTTTCGAAAAAACATTCCGTCAGAATCTCTCAAAATATTTTAAAAATAAAAAAATCCCTAATTCCAGGAATAAATTCCCGTTCTGAGAGAAATTATTCCATTTTAGTTCTCAAAAATTCCAACGGCTTAAAATTCTTAAAGCGGCTTAAATGTTATAAAGGCAAGTCATCATAAGCTGTTGAGATCATGACATTTGACAATTCGAATGCCATGGCCGCTATTTTTAATTGTTTTGTAATCGTTGGAATTTTCACTACGGCCGCCATCTGGAAAATCCATATTTTTAATGCTAAGAAATTGGTAAAAAATTAAAAATTTATAAAAGTATTAATTTATAAAATTTAAATAAAAAATTCCACCTTCTTATATAGGCAACTATATTGAAAATCCATGATTAATTAATAATTAAATTTGGAAAATATAATAAATTTATAAAACAATTTATTAAATTAAATTTTAATTAAATTTTAATTAAAAACGCACATCATGATGTCTTCAGTTCAAACCTGGTAAGGACAAAATAAAAATGACGGCAGAGCCTTCCTCCACGGAAGCCACTGACAGACGGACCTCCCACCACTAATGCTAAGGTATATATCGCCTGATAGTTTGACTTAATGACCGCCATCTTGTTTTCGTATGCTAGAGGCCACTATCTTGGATTAGACATATTGTTCTCGTCTGCTAGAGTGCGCAGCCGCCATATTATTTTAATTTTCACCCGATAGAGTGTAGTAATCATTTATTATTGTGACGCCTGCTTTATTGTAATTTGGGCGCCATATTGAAAATTTGTTCTTATTGAGCTTTAAATTTGGGAAAAAAGACAAAATTCATCAAAAATCCCCAAATAATTAATTCATTCATTCGATCGATAACAGTGCTTGGTACGATCCTTTCTTGAGCCAAAAAAATATTTACTATTATAAAAAATATTATTTAATAAAATATTGTTAACAGTCATAAAATAGGCTTAAATTCCTCTAATACCAGTTTTCAGTAAGCTGATGACATATTGACTACCATCTTGAAAATCTGTATCCATTAATTAACCCAGAAATTCGGGAAAATTGCAAAAAAAACTTCAAAAATTTAATCATTAAATAATGATTGTCTCTATCGATTGCCTTCCTTGGTTCGATTCACAGTCAGTGATAGACTAACTATAACTTAAACTAAATTTTAAATTATGTATACCATTACCTTTGTGGAGTTTATTAAAAAAAGACCATAAACAAGATCCTGTTCGACGAAATAAATACGTTGTCGCTATACTTCCATGTAAATATAATTTTTCGATACTTGGAATAACTTCCAACCAGGTCTTCTACAATGTTAGGCACATAGAACAAGCAGATCCGAACCAAGAGGCATTTTTCGATGAAACTATAAAAATGTTTTTAAACAGGCTATGTCGAATGTCAGGATTTTAGAACAGACATCTCTGAACAACTAGACCAAATCATGTCCTGAGTACAGACTTAAAAATCTATAACCAATGAAAAGGAACCACATTTGAAAGGAAAATTGGAAGCACATTCAACGAGAAGAAAAAACTATCGGAAACACATTCGATAAAGAGGAAACACAATCAAAAAAGGAGCACAATCGGAAGCATATTAGACAAAGATGAAGCACAATCAACGAAAAGGAAGAACCACTGGAAGCACAATCAACGAAAAGGAAACACACGTATTCCTAATAAATATCAGAAAATTACAGAACAATTTTTGTAAAGTAATATTTAAAAAAAAATAATAATAATAAAAATAATAGAAAAATGAAAAGTAATCCGGATTGTTCTAGAAATATATCCTTGCTCAACAAAGGAGAATTTCACAAGCTAGCAAAAGATGTTCGTAATATTTAATTTTTTTTATTAATGTAATATTGACGTTCGTGTTATTGTATCCCGGATATTAAAATGTTAAATATATAATAGGCTAAATAATTATAATTAACTCTGTACTGCTGGTATCGAACCAAGAACAGGAGCCGATCGAATCAATCATTATTTAACAAGTAATTTTTTTTAATGATTTTTGGAATTTTTTTCTAATATCTAGATAAATAATTACAGATTTTGAAGATGGCAGACAAGTTTTAGGTTGTCCTGAAAATTAAGGATTACTGCACTTTATTGAGCAAAAATCAAAACTAATATGGTGACACCACCAACCAGGAGATGAAAAGAAAATGCCGGCCTCTAGCAGAAGCAAACAGGGTGGCCGCCATGAAGACATACCGACTGACGTAATATCTGCCCTGGAATTAGTAGTGGGAGGTCGTCTGCTGGTGGCTTCTGTGGAGGAAGTATCCGTCGGCATTTTTATTTTTCCCTCATCGGGTTTGAACTCAGTGCTTTTATATAAAATTATTTTTGAAATTTAAATATAAAGTATTTTATGAATTTATTATTTTTTTGATTAAAATCGTTAAAAAATTACGGATTGTTAATATTGCAAAAAATTTTCAAAATGAGGACAGTTGTTTTTGTTAAAATATTATTCATTTTTTTTTTAGTTTTAAAATTTTAAACAAATTTAAAGCTTAAAAGCTGCGGATTTTTAAGATGGTGGCAGTAACTAAAAGTGCAACGATGACAATTGTGGTCAAGGTCAAGGTCAAAGTGGCTTATGTTGGATAGAAGATGGGGAATTTAAGCCGCTTTGGGGACATTTCAAGCTCTGCCTTTTTTAGGGGATAAAATATAAAAATTTTCCTTTAGAAAAAAAAATTTCCTTCGAAATAGATAAATTCTAATTTTGCAGATTTTTGAGATATTTTGGTGGAACGTTTATTAGTATATAAATGGGGGCACTGGCCCAAGCTACCGCCGAAGGAGCCAAGAGAGGCCGGACGCCATCTTGGTATGTGACGTTACAGAGGCCATCTTAGTTTACCTAGACTTTGACCTTCAAATTTGGCTTTTACCATTGACGACTTTCGACCTTTCCCTCGAAATATATTTTTTTATTATCTTTCAATTTATTTAGGGCGGAATTTCTTCCTAAAAACTGGAATGTTTGGCGAATTTTGGCTACTTTTGTGCATATATTGGCCATTTTTAAAGGTCATGGTCAAAGTCAAGAGTCAAGGTCAATGTTAAGGTCAAACAAGATGGCCGCCGTGATGTCGAAATCCAATATGGTGGTCGGCTCCTCTCGTTTTCTCCTGCGGAAACCTGGGCCAGTGGAACCTGCCGCAGTACCACCATTCATATATTTCTTACTTATTTTTATATTAAATTAAATATTTTATGAAATTTACTTTACTTTTAAATAAAGTGTAAAATTTTATTTAATAACAGTATTATCTTCAACTTCCAAATTGGTAAACTCACAGATATCAGTTTATATGGTTAAAGAATTTGTAATTTATTATTTTAACCAATCAGACTTAATTTTGTTCCTATTAAAGAAAATTAGTAAAATTTGTAATATGATAAATGCAAAGTTTAAACGAAGTCCGCTTGATATTTAGTGATAACTTTCTCTCCATGAAATATCCTAAAATCATTTATTAAATAACAAGATGTGTATATTTTCTAATATAATTTTAATACCTAATATTTATATAACATTTCCTTTTTTATATGTAGGCTACTGAATTTTCTGTTATAAGTATTAATAAAATTTCAGTTTTATTTTCTGTTTTCATTTGTAAAGTGTGACATTTACCTACGAACATGAAAAAAAAAATATTATGACTTACGAACGTGATTGATTATTCTTGTGGTCTTTGTTCCGAAACGAAATAAAGAAAGCACAAATTGCCAGTGCCTTTGTCTCGCGCGGGTAAATTAAGACTTCCCCCTCCTCGCGCCTAGTATATCTCCCGGTCCGCAGGCGACAGCGCGGGTTATTACCGCGGGAAGTTATTTTTTCGCTCGGCCTGTGATGTTGGCGACAATGCCGGCTCACTGGGGAGCCGCCGCGCACTCGAGTCCTAAGCCCGCGCGCTCCAGGAAAAAGGAGCCAAGGAAACCACGTGATTAATTCAGCGAGGCACTTGTGGGACCTGCGTCGGTGGAGCCTGGAAATATCCCCGCGAATAATTTCTCATTTCCTCGCCCGTATTTTAACATGGGTCTCCCCGGCCCGGCTGAAGTGAGGGTTGCAGATGTTGGCGAGGGAGAAAAAAATGTGATTATGCGAGAAAAGGGTGGTATTCATAAGGACAGGAATTAAAACGGCGTTGTTCTGGGAGCGGCAGAAGACTGCGGGTAACTTCGCAGGATTAATTTGTCGCCCGCGCGGACAAAACGAGGCAAGAGAGGTATTTTGGGTTCTCTCTTAAAGTAATGGACATTGTTACTTCCTACTTGCCTTTCGCTGCGACTTTGAATTTAAGGAGGGTTTTATTTTACTGAAATCATATAATGGTATAATATTTAGATCCTCTGGCTATAATAAAGTACAGATATTGCAGCGAAACTTATAGTTTTCATCCCTCTAAATGATGTTATTTCCAAAAAAAAAATTATGATTCCATTTCTCTTACAGGCCCTAAAGGCAATTGTAAAATTAAAATAGGTCAACTATTTCGGAAACAAAAGAGGCACTTAAAGAATTCGATGTTCCGAAAACATGTAAAACTATTTAAGAAGTCTACAATTTCAAATCAACTTTAAAATAACACGTATGTCAACTTTAATTAGGTTTTTTGGTACTTCAAGGATTTTAAAAGCATGGTATGAATTTAATAATTTTAATACTCTCCCTAGTATTCGATTGTTTTAGCTTTTTTCATCTACCGGCGATAGATATTATATTTTTTAGCTTGATTTGCCACCGGCAACAGCCATTGCATTTTTGAAGCCTTCTTCGTCTTCCGGCGACGGCCAATGCATGGTTATTGCTTTAATCATCTCCCGGTGACTGCCATTGCATTATTGATGCTTTCTACCTCTTTTGGTGACGGCCATTTCATTGCTGATGCTTTCTTCGTCTGCCAGCATTTGCCATTGCCTTTGGTATGCTTGCTTCGTCTCCTAAAAAACAGCCTTGCATGGTTGATGCCTTCTTCGTCTCCCGGCAATGGCTATTGCATTTGTCTCTCGGCAACAGCTATTGCACTCTGTATGCTTTATTTAACTCCAGGTGACGGTAATTGCATGGCTGATTCTTTCTTCGTCTCCCGGTGACGGCCTTTGCATTGTTGATGCTTTCTTCGTGTCTTGGCAACGGCTGTTGCATTGTTGACAATGTTTTCTTCATCTCCCAACATTGGTTATTGCTTCGTCTACTTGCAACAGTAATTTCTTTATTGACACGTTTTTTTCATTTACTGTTCATAATGCATTATCTTTGTAATTATTTTTTCCATCATTTTGAAAATTTATTGGCTAAATAAAGGCGAATTCGAAGGCCTTCAAAATTGCCGAATCCCAAGTGTTGTCTTTGGTTTATATTTGTTACCATTTATCTTTATTCTACCTAACATTTAGATTTTAAGTGGTTTTTCAAAATTTTAATTTGTTTAAATTTTTCGTCCTAGGTGCGGCAGTGGCGTATCTACATGAAGAGGCATTGGCATACCCACAAAGAGGGACATATATAAAGAGCATTGCGAGAGTGTTTTGCCTGTAGACTGCCGTACATGAGCATGTTTGAATAAGCTAGTTTTTAATACTATCGTATTTTAAATTACATTATTTTAATTGTTTAAATCTACTGTCCTAAAATTTAAAAAAAAAATGTGTACGAACTAAATACAAGATATTTTACTTTGCTATTGTGTGTCATGAAAAAATTAATGTCTGTATACGTATTTATAAACTTAAACAAATAACAAAACCATTAAATGTCTACACTTGCGTTAAAAGTGAAACATGTTACTTCTTACACTAAGCAGCAAAACAGGATAAAATATATTTTCCGTGTCTTTCCATGGCCTACTTGGCCCTGTGTCTGGATAACTAGGCTATTTTTGTGCTCACCGTCGGCGGAAGCACTAAAGACCACCGACATTCCTTCAATATATTTAATTTGTTGAGCCATCTGAAGCCTATTCAAATAGTTAAGACTGTAAATAATTAAATCTGCGACTCTGCACACAATATGCAAAAATTAGAATGTTTTCCTTTGCAATTACAAATTTCATTTTTTATAGTAAATATTTGTACACGAATAGTTTCACCTCATTACATCGGTTTTTACTCTCAAACCATTAAATTCGCATTTTATCGCATCTGAAGATACAGTTACTATAGGCCTATAGTATAAAGAAAATTATTTTTAATATTGTTTTTTTATATGTAGATACTGAAAAATAATTCTATATATGGTTACACTATTGAGAATTCTTTGTTTAAAAGCAGAATTCATAATATAATTTTACTTACGACATTTAATAAATGCTTTAATATTTTAAGTGAAACTTTATTACAGCTGGTAAAATATATGTCAGTAGTAGTATATAATAGCCGGATCTTGGCCGGGCTGCAGCGTAGCCAACCGCCATATTGTATTGTGACATTACGGCCGTTATCTTGGATGACATTGACCTTTGAACTTGACCTTCGAAATATGCCAAAAATGACTCAAAATTGGCCAAAATTTACCCCAAATCCACCAAAATTTTCAGTTATAAGGAAAAGAATTCCACCATAAAATCTCAAAAAATTAAATTGAAAAATAAAATTTTCTCTATTTCAGGGAAAAATTACCGTTTTGATCGAAAATTATCCGCTAGGTTCTCAAAAATTCCAATAGCTGGAAAATTCCCCAAAACTGATTAATTTCCCCAGCGACAAGCCGCGACACAAGCTGCAACATACATCGTTTTAAATTGCACAATTTTTACAGTGTAGTTAGCCAGGAGAATACCTAATATGCATGCAAACTGAATTCTCAAAGATCACATAGCATTTTTACGATTCGTGAACATTTTCTTGGGAACATAAATTCGATTTATCTTTGTGTTTTTTGTCATGCATATAATTATTTGTGATTGTACATTTTATTTCCCACAAAAAGAATACATTGTTTAATTTTTAACTGTATGCGCTGTTGTAGTTCCAACTTATGAAGACGCAGAGCCACGTTATTTGGTTTAATCAGTAACTAACATCACACGGGATGGTCCCCTAAGAGCTTCCTGCGAGCTCATGTTTTTTTATTGTGTTCTCATTGAACACAGGGAGTTTATACATTTTAGAATTTTTTTTTTTACGGTTGATAGCGTATCCTTCCATTACAAGACAGACTACAGAGACAGGAAGACTTAAATGACTCCAAATGAATTCTATACTTTCCAGGAAAAACGAATCCTTTTTAATATTTTTACGACCTATGTGGGAAGAACTGTGTTAGTAAGGGATAGCCCAATTGGTTTTTATCACAGTTGAATTAATAATTTTACATTAATAATAAATGATTTTACTTAAAAATTTCCGATCACCAATCACTGGCACTTAAAAATGTTTATCCGCAAGTCACTCAATATCTGTCAAGTTCCAATGTTCGCACTCCTTACTGGAAATATGCTCAACAGTGGTTTGCTCCTTACCGCGCGCCAGTCCACACATACAGTCTCGTGCCACTCAATCGCACTCTCTCGATACCATCGCTCCGCGTTGCGCCACTCTCGAGGGGGTATTTCACCTTATTCGCTGATGTCGCACTTCCCTTCACTCGTGGAACTCTCCGAACTCTCGGAACTCGCTCGGAATATGCTCGGCTTTCTTTGGCCTCGTGCGAAGGCCGGCGTCACCCTTTTATACTAGTTAGTCATATTTCCAGAACCGACAAGAGCGGCTGTGACGAGTCACGTCATCCCGGGCCGACCCGACACCCAAAAGATCCAGAAAGGTGGCGCCTATTTTACGCCACTCTTCCCGGCAGTCTGCAGAATTCCCAAGGCCGTTCCGCGATAGATAACAACGCCGAGCCAGTACGATGCAAAGGGAACGGAGGGGGTGGGGGTTAGCGACGACCCTTTTAATCCGGCCAGGCGTGCGTGGCATGCCTTACATTAGTGGACGGAAAATGACTCGGCGCGTGACGTCAGTATCCGTGCAGGGCCGCCAGCAGGCTCCGTAACAATATGTTTGAATGGGTTTGATAACTTTAAGTACTTAGTTACGTGAGATTAAAAAAATTAAATAAATTATACACCACAACCAGTTGTTTATACAGCATATTTTTTATTAACTGCTAGTATTGTGTTAAAGATTATTAAGTAAAAAATGTTCATATTGATTTGATTTTCCATACGCAACACAATAATTATTTTAGAAAAAGACGGATAGTAAAATATATATCGTTGTTGGACTGTGACTCAGTGTATCTGCAGGTGTTCGCCACCACGGCCACTGCTGATATTGCGGACACGCCTCGCCCAGAGAGACCTCTCCGGCCGGCGGCCGTCCACAAGACGAATGTCTGCGAGGGTTCGGGCAAGGGTTGAGGGCTCGCCTGGGGTCGCATTACGCCCTCCTCCCTGCAGGCACCCCCTCCCCCTCCTCACCAATCCTCCCATCAAATTAATAACGAGGTCCGTATCACGGCGGGCGGCCGCCCTGGGGAGAGGCGCGGACAGCTCCGTCCTCCGAGCCCCAGTGTCCCCCCCTCCCCGCCTACACTGCAGCGTGGCTGTCGATTAGTCCGACGTCTTTTTCAAACAACTCCATTTTGTGTCGTGTTTTTAAATATTTCGACGTAAAAGTCTTCAATATCACACCGAATCGTAATTGTACCAGAAAAGAAATTGTACCGAAAAGTAAAAGGTCTATATCGTCTTGTCTAAATAATTCCCCCGAACTATACGTTTCACATACGTAAGTGCACTGTCGTTATTTAAAGTTTATAGTCAGCTCACTGATGACGACCTTGAGTTCGCGTCGCTGGCGGGCGGGCTAGCGGGGAAGGGGAACCGCTCATATTGGTCCAAACTGGCGTTTTCGCTCCTTTCCATTCAGTGTAGCTCACGACTCAGATGTGATAGCGCGGTGATTCGTGTGTTTCTGTATAGAGTTTATTTGGATCGATCGATTTAAGCTCAAAATAGTGTATTTTGGATAATATTTTTATGTAAAACTGTAAAGTAAGCCTATAAAAGAGTATTTAAATACAATACGTCAGCCTCAGCCCGTGAAAGAGCCAGCCTCACTGTCCGGTGTCGAGCGAGTAAAACACATGGAAGAAGTGAAAATGCAAATTCGGGAGGAAATCATCGCTATACCCCTATGTGCCGAAAAGCGGTCGAAGAGTTCCGAAATCACCTTCATCAATGCATCGCTGCAAACGGCCACCATATTCCTGATGTGATCTTCAAAACTTGATTTCAATAATGGGTATATATACTGATTCCAATAAAATAAACCTCATTTCTGTAAGTTGCTACTTTTTTTATAGCCTTTCAAACACAATACACATCTTTTGCCCAACCCTACACTACTCTAAAAGAACGAACATATAAAAATTAAAATTTATGTTTTCTAAAAAATAAATACGTGATTAATATATTTCAATGAAGTTCACTCAATGCGCTGTAACTAAAAAAAAATTATTTTGATACCAATTATTGCAGAGTGGTATTGTGTCTAACTCTTCTAAAATCTAGGCCGATATGTCGAAGTTCGAGTCAACGTTTTGGTTACTATCACGCATATCGTGGAGACACACATGTCAAACCCCTCCTTCGATATGCGAAGGACTTCAACGTATCGCCGCTGACTCCACGTGGCATAATACCACACTGCAGAATGGTCAATAAAAATCAACCACAGAACGTGTAAAACAGAAATAAATGTATAGTTGCAAAATCATCAAAGGTATTTATTACGGGATAGATACCTGATCACGTAATTTATGCAAAAGTAACTCGTAGAGAACATAATTTATTTCGTGTCCTCATTAAAAAATAATTCTTTTTTCACAGCAACGAGTATGCGTTGAAAGCTTTTTGAAACTCAAAATAGTAAAAATTCAAGAAATTATTACAGGGCCAGTCGATACTGTACTTATTTGATTCTAGAGGAAAATTTAATTTTATGACCCATTTCTATCAGGTTCAGGCATTTCATCAAATTATGTGCTATAATTTAGGTCACATTAGCATCCACCATTTGGAGGTCCAAATACTTGGCCACAACATGTAATACAGCTTACAGCCTTAATGTTTCTTTTTTCGTTTGACGCGGCGTAGGACATAGCTTTGCTCGTTTATTGAAGCCATAAAGTAGACTTGTGCAGTTATTTTTAAAATATTATGATAGTTGTAGCTTTCTGCAAGTCTCCTCCCAGAATTTGGAGACGAGAGCCTGTCAGTGAGAATAATATTGTACCAAGTTATAAAAGCTTTAACCAATATCATTTGACCTTATGTACCAACAATATGGATAAACATCTTAAAATGAAAATTATAGAAAATAATTTTAAAAAGTCCATGTTTACGGGGACGTTCTTTCATAAAACTCAATTTTGAATAACGAATCATGAAAATCTGTTACTATGACATGTAATGGTTTTATGTAATCCAGGGAAAACATCATCACTTTGTAAATACACTTACTAAGTCCAAAGAGCTTACATATAGTTACACCACAGGTTTGGCTGGCGACAAGCACAACAAATCTACAACACAATTGTTTAAACTTTATGTAACATTGAGTGCCATCAATCGGAAGTGAATCACTTCAGGTACAATTACAATATTTCATTCTTTAGTTAAGTCAGTACTGTTATTATTAATGTTTTGTAATGTTTTGCGAAGCGTGTGCTACAATAACCAATTCATACTGAATAGAGGCAGTAATTTGAACTGTCAGTTTTTGTGTGCGGCGCATGCTAGAATGCACACGTCGCAGGGTGACTTGTCCTCCTGAACTGCAGATGCTAAGAGTACAGTGATTTCCCTAGGGGTTGCGCAACATCCTTGCGATTAATGGTGACGTCTGGAAGAGTGCGGGTGTGTAAATCATGCATGAAGTTATGTTTTGAACGATGACTAACAGCCACTCAATAATGTAACAAATAGCATAATGTACTAAATGTAGTCTAAAACCAGCAGAATTCCTTAAGGCTCTACAGCACGTCACTATTAAACCAGCGTTCAAAATTGTTTTATCTTGCCTATCCATTTTAAAGTATGAATATTTATCAGCATGGCTAACCAAATAAACATAAATCCCTTTTTAAGCTTAAAATAAAGAATAGTTTAAAAAACTAAAAAAAAATACGCTTTTATAGAAAATCCAACTAAAAAATATAAAATAAATTTTAATAAATTTGAATTTAGAATAGTTTAAATAAGAAAAAAATATATTTTATTGTAAAAAATGCGTGGGGTGCGTCAAAATGATAATCCTTCTACTCATATCTGTCAATAAAATATTTATAACTATTGACACCATGCACCCCACGCTTTTTCTACAATAAAATAGCTATATCTTTTTCATATTTTAAAATATATATTCGATATAGCGTGTTGAATAGCTATATTACACAATAATTTCGATATCCTACTACGAAAATCAATGATTTTCAATAAAATTGGGAAGTCATTGATGTTTATTCTTATCCGAGAAATGAGCAATTTTATTTGGGTGCCTGCTGCCTCCCTTGGATGAGAAAGCCGGTTCTTAGGTTCCCTCTCCGAAAATTTCATCTTATTCAAAGTCGGTTACTTGTCCGAAAAATACATAGGTGATCGGCGCGCCTGGTAATTTCCCTTCTTGGTCTTGGCGCAAAGACACTAGGCACCAGTTTAAGGGGAAAAAATCGCTAATCCTAATTATTCTAGTAAGGAAAACGGGTCTAACTGTTTAAAATATTGAATTGTCATTGGTCCTTGATAAGTATGCCAAATTTCAAGTTAATCGGAAGTTTTGGGGTGGAATAAAATCATGTTCAAAGCTAGTAAAAGCGTGTTAAAAAGATTTCGTTACAGATATTGAACTTTTAATACATAAAGAAAAGTTCAACCCAATCTAATTGCAAATACAGTCAATCTTTAATATTTAGTGTTATATTTATCTTCGCAAGGTCCAATTAAATACTTTATTTACGTAAATTAAATACAATTTCAAGGAAATTGTTTTTTATGGCAAAATAATTTAAGAACTCTAAATAAAAAAAATGAAAACATAAAACCCCATAGAACAAGCCTAAATCATCTATGTCAAACAGATAAACTCAATAATGTACCTAAACAGGTATAATGTACTCACAACGACGACAACACGGAATTCTCGTGCTGTCTGATATTTAAGTTTGAATGCATTCTTCTGCACTGTCGTCGTTGCGTTGTCCACAATACCTGGTTAGGTACATCGTAGTGTTTATCTGTTTGATATAGCTGATTTAAGTTTGTTCTCAGTGGGTTTGTATTTCTATTTTTATTTCTTAGTTGGCTTTATTGAAATGGTTCTAGGATAGACAGTGCAAAACTGCAATGGCGTACTTGCAAAACTTTTTATTAAATCAAAATTCCCCATTGCATGAATCATTAAAAAAAAAATTGGGCAATCGAGTGCCGATTGATATGTTATTAGCGTGTCTCGTTTATTTGACGAGACTATTCGGAGACTTTGTCTGTATCTACATGGAGTGCTGTCTCAGACCAACACAGCCTGTCGCATGCTGGAGGGATCCTGTCCAGTGGACCGGGAGTTGCCGGCTCCAGCGCTGCAGGACAGGCAGCGAGGCCAGTTGCGGCTGTCGTAGTAGCGAGCCGAGCTTTACCCTGCGTTCAGGGACAACGGCCTGTGCGTTCCAAGTACGTGTTGCGTCATTCCCGCTGAATCGGGAGCTTGCGATTTAAGTGTGTCTTAAAAATAATTACTTACAATTAAAAAAAAACTATTATCAATAAAATGAACTTAATCGCAAAATAATATATTTTTTCTCATATCCAGGATGAAAAATACATCGTAGATCCATACCATCGGAATGCACGACAATTGTATGCAAAGAGAGGTTGCCACTTCCAACTGTAGGCTAATAATAATTTAATGATTTTTTAATTTCTCTTTTTCTATGTTCACCTATTTATATTTACTTTTAAGAAAAGAAACAATAATTGCAAACGCAAGCTGTTCGGGACTGCTATGAGTCTCTTTGTACTACATGCGATACTTCTGTATAACATAATGTTGTAGTGGAAAGGTTTTGTTAACATTAATTTAATTTGCTGATCATTTGGTAGCGTAAAACATTATATCCCGAATTTTAACGGAACTAAGAATATATTTATATATTTTGCACAAGGACCATTTATAAGCTAAATTTTAAAAGCAAAACTACAAATTAAAATTAAGTGGCGTTCATAGTTTGCAAAGACTACTTTCAACGCCTACCATTTACTGCTATACGAAAAAAATAAACACCAAATCATAATTACAACTTTTCTGCCAATCTTACTTTAAAGAATCAAACTTTGTCACTTTTGTTATTAAATATCGAAGACTACCTTTAGCTAGGCATCAAAGCTAAGAAAAATGCATTTTATAACATAGATATTTTAACGGTTATAACTTATTAAATAAAGTGGATGAACCTTATTTTGTATGTAGTTTCATGGCACTAGAAACATTTTTTTTTAAGAAAAGTAATTATACAGTCGACAATTTTGGATCTGGTGCAGGTTACATCTGTGATACATATAGAAGAAAATTTTTTTTCCTGATTTATTGTCAAGCTGCTAGTGCTTTTATAGTTTAGTTAAAAATTAGATTTAAAACTGTATAGGTATTTAATAGTGCAAAATTTCCTTAAAAGTCGCTTTAAAGGAAAAGTTATAGATTTGTCTTCATCTTATTTTGTTGTCGCTGTCGGTCTTTTTTGTTGCCATGTCTATAAGAAATACACCCTTACACATATTAAGGGTGAGTTTCCGGGAACCTTCGTATGCAAGCGTTACAGTCATGCATGAATAAGTACATCAGTGTCGGATATGAAGATATTCCTACAAAATCCAAAATCGCACAGAGGACGCTTATGTTCCATGCGTACTTCTTAATGGAGAAATAATTTGATTTCCTTAGGTTTGATTATCGTTCCATATTATTTGACCACCGAGGAGCTGTGCGAGCACTCGCATGTATATTTTTACGAACGCAAGCAGGGCCGCGGCGCACGCCAGGTTCGGAGCTGGCTGGCGGCTCCGCACGGCCACTGACGTCACGTGGCCGCCACTGACGTGAGACATGCCACGTGCGCCTGGGGGATTACAAGGGTCGTCGCTACCCCACTCTGCCCCTTCGCTCCCCAACCTCAGCGCTGTTACCTGGCGCCGGGCAGCAATTGGAAATCCCGCGCGACGTGCCGATGCTTTTCTCAATGCTTCGGGCGTCGGGTCGGCCCGGGATGACGCGGCCTGTCACGTCAACCTTTCTCGACGTTTTCAGGCATCGGGTTGGCGCGGGATGACGCGACTGGCCCCATCCGTGCTCATCACTTCTAGAAGTGGCGCCTGGGCCTATATAAGCCCTGGATTCCGGCCTCTGCGACAGTTCCGGGGCGATAGTCTGGGTGATAGTGCCGCGGGTGTGGTGGCGTTTTTGGGGCGAGAGAGTTGCTCGGTGATAGTTGGGTGGCGAGAGTGCCACGGGTGCGGCGAGAGTCCCGAGCGAAGTTTCAAGTGAAGCGTCGAGCGGTTGCTCGGTGAAGGGAAGTGCGACGGTGGCGACGGAGGTCTACGAGGAGTGCTGTGGCGAGAGTTGCGCGAGGGGTGCGGCCCGGCGAGATGTACGGTGTGTAAAAACCGAGTGACTGTAGAATAAACATTTTTAAGAGTAATCGATTATATGTTAGTGATGTAAATATTGGTAATGAATGAATATGTGTAGTAAAAAAACTTTAATTGGGCAATCCACTTACGAACCCAGTAGTTTTCCTACAACGATTAATTTTTTAATAGTCGTAACAATATGTAGAATATATATATATATATATGTGTGTGTGTGTGTGTGTGTAGGGCAAGGTTCTACGCATGAAAAAATGTAAACAGTTTTTTTAAAATATATTTTCAGGTCATTACGAGTGATATTCAAGTTTATCGAACGTTCTCTTCTGGGTGACTAATCTAATTTAATAGCAGATTTTGGAAACACTCGATAAAAATTTGAATCTAATAAAATTAATTTTATACAGAAAATAGTGAATTAAATTAAAAAATTACAACTGTGATTAAATTACTAAACACGGTGAGAAAAAATTACAATGTTGAAATTTATGGAGAATTTATACAGTTGGTATTGTAAGAAACGAAGATTATAAGAAATAAAATTTTTGACGAATCCAAAAAGGTGGCACTCACCGGTACCAAACGGAACAGTCTCCTCAGGAAATCAGAAATCTAAGATGGCGACTTCACACGGCCTCACTGATAGTGTTCAGCCGCGGCCTAGTATACGTATATTCCTATTGTTATGAAATTAGCAATGATATTATGAACAGTTAATTGAAACTACAGCTTTTTTTTACTTCCCATTTCCACGAAGTTTTCACGTTAAAAACGTGCTGCCGTGTCCCGACACATTCAAACAAAATAATTTTTATAACTTTTAACGTCATCATTTCGGTTTATTTTTAATGCATATTTAATGTAATATTTTTTATCATCAGAAAGGTAAATAGACGTAATCGTACAGCCACCTTGGAACAATCTATTGCTATAAAGCCGACGGTAACAGAAACGGGCGTAGTACTGAGAACATAGCACAACTACAGCACTTCACCAAAACGACGAAAAAAGAACATAAGCTAAAATGAAGTACGGTTAACGTGACGTCACACATATTCGAAGCAGCCAAAAATTAATTTTATTAAAGAATTATTACTAAATATGGACTAAAATCTTAAAGTGTTAATGTTCGGGAACAATATACAAACCTATTCGACCCATTCTGAGTAATCTTGAGGTCGCATGGCCAGTCGACACCTCATTCGAGTGTTGAAGGATGTAAAGACCAATTGGATGTCAGAAAAAATGGGGTGTGGCTGTGTTATAGACATGGCCGTGTGTACTACGTGAATACGTGTACGTAACAGGTAATATTTTCTATACAAAGTATAAAATACGCTATTTTATGTATGTTATAATCATGTTTGAACACTTAGAAGTCATCATCCACTAGCATAATTTCAACCGCCCCAGCTGCAGATGTACTGGCCCCGTCGTTGGTCCGCTCGGCCGCATTTATTCTTTTACGTTCCCGGCACTGCTTCACTCGGTCATACGGTGTTTTATTGGTATAATTCGATTGCTTTTGGGAAGCCCTTTCCAACCGTATACGACCTCTGTATTTGAATTTGGCTTTTTGACGCATATAGGCCGACAATATATATTTTTATTATATATTTTTATTATTTTGACAACATATATATATTCACTGTAACTATTTTACACTAATGTTTTATATATGCAATCGATAGATTTTGACGAGAGCTGTCGATTGAAGCTGAAACGAATAACGTAACTTCTCCGAGTCAAAGGTTATACTAAATGGTAATCTAGAAACGCAACAAATTGACCTCAAAATGGCGGTGCTTCCCCCTCCAACGCTCGCAATGAATCAGAGTCCTCACTTATCGTAACGAATTATTTTATCCTTTACCTATCCAGGGGTGTAATTAAATTTTGGATTGGGGATTATAGATATGTAGCTGCAACACCAAACTGTATCCCCCGATTTTGTTATCATTCGTTTTTTGTATTGCCTCACACTATGGAAGCAATTTTAAATACGTAATCACGTCAAAAGACCTGAATACAAACAAAAGCTCCATTCCTCTTTTTTTATTTTTTAAGACTTTAGTGGAGGTCAGTAATGATCTAAATTCAAAATGGTGACTGGATTTTGTTGTTACGTTGGCTACTGCCTTGAATTAAAGAGGAACAGTTTTTGTTTAATAACTCGGTTTTTTTAACTATTGAATGAAAATGGTAAGAACTAAAGATGTAGGAAATTTATCCCTCTACAACTAGGGTCATAACATTTTTTATTCTACAATAGATTTTTTTTTTCAATGAAAAGTGAAAATTGTGACGTACTACAATTATAGCATTATATCGTTTGTTGTGGAAGGAGGTTTTTGTATTTTTGATTGTACATCCCGACTGAGCTAATATATATAAATATAATTTTTTACATGATCTTTGCACAAGCCTACTTAATTTTTGTGAATATAATATATTCAGAAGTGAGTTTAAATTTAAATCCGTAGATTGTGATGAACTGGGTGAGTTTGAATACATTAAACCTATTTTAATAGGATTTTAAAATTTAATACTAAAAAATTTATTTTTGTAGTTTTTTATGATTGGCATAATATCATTGAGTCGAGCTTTACTAACCAATGTAAATATACTTCCAGGTATTTCCTTTTATCTATTTTCACAATAAATATAAGGCCTAGGTCTGTTATTTGCAACTCTTTAAATATCAGTCACAGTCCATAAAATACCATCATTTATGAATTTTTATCTAACAATATAAGTTTGTCTGCTATTATTTTACTTCCGTCTATATTTGCTCAACATTATTTTTGGGTTACTGATCTTAAATATACGACTCGTATAAAGTGGTTTAAAGTAATAGAGCGAAAAAATTTATTGAACACAAACGAAATGATTAGAATTTAAAAAATTTGTAATTTACAAATAAAACCCTTAAATAAATAAAATAAATCAAGGGAGTATTTGGGTAGAGGGCAACAAAACGAGGTTTGAACTTATTGAGCACCACGCCACTGGCCTTCTTCGCAAGAAAATCGTGTTCTTTTAAGTATGTATTATTTTAATTACTTGTGTAAATCAGTATTGTTAAACCGTGTAATATGAGTATTCTTTTAGCTGTGCAACTAAATATTTTTTGGTGGTATAGTCCTTTCACGCTTTAATTTGACCGGGTAATTATTTGTCATGAATTATTTTTTTGACTAAATCACACATTATATTATAATGATGAGCCCACGAGCGTGTAAATATGTAAAGTCCAAATAAGAATTTGATTATTAAGAAAAGTTTAAACAAATCCAGTTTTAGGAACATTAATTGTTTTTATTTTCACTTTGTGGCAATATGGTTAAAATATAACGTATTACCTTGAGGTAGGTCTGTATTGTCAAGTTTTCTGGGCGTGGAGTGGCATACATGTTGTCATTTTTCATTCTGTTACTATTCCACTGCGATAATCTGTCATTATTTCACTGTCATATATTCTTTATTTAAATGCCAGGCATGGCTCTTTCGAATACGAGCACAATTATTTCACTTAACCTCTGGGTGAAGAACGCAGACACTAATTTTATAAATAAAATTTTAAGATTGGAAACATGTAGCGAACTTTAAAAATTATAGTTATATTTTTTCTGTTAATATTATTTACCTTAAATTTATGAGAACACATGATTCATATATTCAGCCCTGGAGCTGCATCAACATATATAAACTTTCACCACACAATCATTAAAAGATTTTCCTACATTTACTTTTTATCAAAATATTGAATATAATTTTATTTTATTCACTTATTTTATTCTTTAAACTCTCCAAAGACAAAATGATTATAAACTACTACACTTTCTCTGTACAAAATTGACATTTCAAAGAACCATAATTTGGTTTTTAACGAATAATCATACAACACTAAATTATATTTTGCTACAAGTTAAAATATTGTATAATTTTACAGCTCATTCGACGACAGAAAATTATTAATGCCTATAAATGCATTGCAGTATGTCTATGTAGCCTTTTGGCAAAATCTGTTGTACTTTAACTCAATGATAAGATGACATATTCAGAAAAACATAAACAGTCTATTTGAATACTTGATCACATCTTACCTATTTATAATATAAAATTAAATTTAAAACTAGTTTATTATACTCAAACTTAGCTTTCATATTTACAAAACAAATTTTCATTGTCGAATAATTATTTCAAAAGTGAGTTATATATTGTTAATTAATCAATATTGATTGATAAATAGTTAATGATATCCTGAGCTAGTATTTAAGTGATTAATGATTATATTAATTGTTGTTTAATAATTTATATTTTATATCAAATTTCTAATAAAGAGAAAAAGTTAGGATTCTTAAATACTTGAAATGAAATGTAAGCCAAACCCCGAGTAGTTTTATCGCTTTATTAAATTTTATAAATGGTTTTACTGAGTAATATAAAGTAATATTACAAAGGAGGGTAAGAATAACTTTATTCGAATTTTATATACTTTTTAAATGTGTATTAATTGTAGTTCTAATTGTTTTAATGCTATATTAGGGGGTCCTGAAAATATAAAAGACATTTTATGGTATGGTTGTTTCAACAGTAATATAATTTTTGTTATTGATTTGTCAGTAATTTTAAAATGGTTTTCTTTCTCTCTTCCTCTTAAAATATACTTACGAGTCGAGGTTTGAATTTCCAAAGGAGTGCTCAGCTACGCGAACTATTTTTTTGGCATCTATGAGATAACGATAACACGATTGAAGTCATCGTAGTCCAAGTTCAATAAAACTGCGAGACCATGGATAGTGAGGTTATCAATGAACAGGTACGACAAAATTATGAAAGTGTTAGCTGAAATGGGTAATTGTAATCAGAAAGAGACAACAGGTTCTTTGGTAACAAGTAATGTCAGTCAACTGAAGGTAGGCGAGCTGGAGAGTAATATCCAGGCACTCAACTTACAAGATGCGTCACGAACAGATGGCGTGAATCCTTCAAGTAATGTTTCAGCAGCAAAGGTGACTACCAACCATAACATAACCTCACATGTACCAAAAACATCACACCAAAACATCATGAATACTATTCCACAAGTTATACCGCCAATGGATCCCATCACCTTTATCCACCACCTATCCATACATTGGGCTGAGGCGATGCCCACCTTTTCTGCATCTTCACATAAAAATCCAGTTGGACTGATGAAACAGATTGATGAATATGCAAAAAGGTTAAATCTCACTGAGCAATAAAAACTCAAATGTCTCAGTTCTCATTTAAAACACCACTCATTTTATTGGTGGGAGGCAGTTCAAGCCACCATCAAGGATTTTGCTTTATTCCGGTGTACGTTCCTAAAACAATACTGTTACATGAAAAACCGAGGGAATTTGTGGGCACAAATTCTTACAGAATGCTAGGAACCACGAGAGAAAAAAAACCGCTCGAATCTCATTTGCGTGCCATTTTTGAAAAGCCTTGGTCCTTAGATTTATCAATGGGAGAAGACAAATTTGAGGCGATGACATTGTCTCAACTACCAATTCGTTACCAGGTGCACTGTTCGGAAAGAAATTACAATAAAATCGCCGAATTTAGAGGCCAATTCCTCTCCATCGATCGGTTAGAGTGGATGAGTAAGAACTCAGCATTTCGAATAATTCGTGTGAGCAAGGTTAACTGCAATAGCAGAAGTAAAGAGAAAACAAAATTCTTCCTCAAAAACGAAGAATTTCCAAGTTGTAATTTAGTATCAAGTCGTTAATCACTACTTGCTGTTTATGTATTACTGAGTTTAAAAAGCAATGAATAAATAAAATGCCAATATTTTAACTCAAATTTAGTCAATTATGAGCCCTTGTGTATTTAAATTTTAGAAACAAATTTAAGAATATCACAATCTATTTGCAGCTTAGAAAAATTCAAACACAATCTTTTGTCATTAATGTAATCTTACTACTGTGAAATCAAGTTCTAAATTATATAACTTTTATTTTTAAAAACACTTTTTTTCATACAATTTGGTAACATTAAGATGTAATTGATTTTCAATAAAAAAATTCAAAATTCAACTAAAAAATTCATAAAATATGATCAAAACACTCCAAGGTTAACAGTTTTCACGAATTCCGTACACAAATTACAGCCGAAAAATTTAAATTGCCTGATGAGTGGGCTACACGCACTACAAGTAAAAAGCCTGGGTAGTTAAAGGTCAAGGCGGCACACTTGTAAATGAGCAATGCATCCGTTATCGCTGCAAGTACATGGGTAAAACCTATAATTGGTTGTTTATATTTACATAACATTATATATCTGCCCTCGTTAGAGCAACACTATCCTAGCCTATCTTGTGTAATACGAGTTGCCTCCATGTAAGGACATACATTTGGTTTTTTACACTTTACTTGCATTCTGCTTATAATGTAATAATTGTCTGAACCTGAATATGATGACCTATATTTAATTAAATATTATAACACTTCAAATCTTTATTGTAACATATTTTATACATATTATGAAAATTATAATTGTGTTCGGTTATAAGAAAGGAGTGACTGGTAAACCAATATGGACATTGTATTATAATATTTTTAATGTTTGCTTGTATATTACTAAACTACTATCTCGCTTTTTTTTAAATTATAACACATATTGTTAATTCTATCTTAAAACATGTCACCTGACTTAATTAATACTTTGTATGTTTAGTAATTAAAAACAAACATTTGGCTGAAAAATAATGAATTTAGAAATATATATTTAATATAAACCCCCCAAAATTATGTAACATATTGGAAACTAAATATGAATTGGTGAACATTTCAACCAATAGGTATATTCATTTTAATTTCACAGTTTACGTACTTGATACGGTAATGTTGTGAATATATTATCAATATTTGTCTAATATAAATGTGGAGAAATACAATATTTCCCCTAAAAATTTTAATTTTCAGTTTATTAATATTATCTTAAACTTAATTTTGAACATATATTTATTTAATTGTTATTTAACTCCAAAACATTATACTGAAATACTTAATAAATATTATGGGAAAAAATATCTGTCTATAAATGGTAATTTGTTTACCAGTCACTCATTTCTTCTAACCGAACTTAGTTTATAAGAAGATCACACGTGATTACCTTATATACATACATATATACGTATACATATTGTTCGGGTTGGGAACAAGTTCCGGGAGCAGTACATGCATGTTCGCTCGAGGAGTTAAGACGGTGAGCGAGCCCTACATGACCGCAGACTTGCGGGGCACCCTGTGGGCGAGTCCTGCCTGAGAGCCGTGTAGTCGCTAATCAGAGAGACCAAACTTCTACTTCTAGGTGTCCCTCGGAAGGTCTACATTTTACTGAGGCGGGGCAGTGGGGGGAGAGGGGTGGGTCTGAGGGTCTGAGGGTACGAGGGTCGGTGTTAAATTAGCCACCGCGCCTTCCTCTTTTGTTATGAAGGCGGTCCGGAATATCCCATTAACACAGACACGTACCCGAGTATCATAAGCCCGCGTAATGGAGTCTGCGGATGACCCTTCCCGGACTCCGGTCTCTCGCCGCGCCACATCTCGAGGATTATTACTGTCGCCGGAGGAGGCGTCGTAATTATAATTAGCGTCGAGGCGCCGTTGCTGTCATTAATGCCCGGCTTGACCGCGGCGCGGCGCTCCTGTGCCGCGAGGCTGCAAGTGGCGGCCGCCCGCGGAGACGTCTGCCGGCTGCCTGGCCTCCAGTGCCCTCGGGCTGTCGCGACACTCCCTTTCAGAGCATGCAGTGGTTGTAGTGGAACTATGAAGCTCTTCGTGAAGTGATTTAGTGCTCACGAATCATGTACATGCGGCTGTTTAAGAATCAAAATCACGACTCTCTCATCATTAGCGTGACGCTTAAGAATTAACAGGCACGTGGTACTCGTGACCTTCCAATTCACATTAATTATTGTGCATTTGCATGTGCGTAAAGGATGTATTATGGAATTTAAACTGTAAATATTTGATTTCATGACGCACACCAAATTAAAATTTATTTATTTTATTTTTACTTGAAGCTATATTAAATAATAGACAATAAAAAGAGCTTACAACAATAATATATTTAAAATGATTTTTTTTTTCTCATCGCATCTATACCAAAACTATTTCAACTATATAAAATAATATTTATTTTCATATTAAAGTTACATAAGTGGAAAAATTTTCTGTTACAAACACAAGATATTTGATCGATATGACCTCTAGAATTTACCTGATGTCAGTGAAAGCTACTTGATGATAAAAATCGTATTTCAAGCTAGACTCAGCAATATTGCACAAAACTCGTATCAAAAGAATTGTGCTCTTTGAAATGCTATATTGTGGTATATTCCACACTACACTTTGACAAAGTTGGTAATAATATCAGAAATCATATAAATGATGTGTTCATTTCCCTGCTGTTTATTTAGTGAATATAATAAGATAGGGCAACAGTAAAATTATACCTTCTAAAAATATCAATAATGTGGGAATGAATAATCAAAGAACTACTAAAGCTAACTATTGTATTAATTTGTTCTTCACAGCATTAAATAAAAATAAATTTAACGTTTAATAATTACCAATTAATAGACAAATTCCTAAACGGGATTATTATTCAGGGTGACACATCAATGATAACTATAATTGCTTAAAACAGCGGTTGCAAACTGTATAATAAGGGTTTGTAAGAAACATAGGATTTCCATACATATTTATATAAATTCATTCATAATTATGTATGCACATACAAACTTAAGACAACAAGTCATATTCATTGATAAATGCAATTCAATATAATATAACAACCAAATTATATCTACCAATAATAACTGTACTGATTTAACATGCTAATAGACACGGGCACGTTTTAAAAAAAATACAAAAGTTCTGTTAATAAATAAACAGTTTCCAAGGGATCCAAAAACTGTATAATTTTAAATAAGTTAGCAGTGTTACTCAATTTCACCACAATATGTGTCTGAAGGTAGATCACGAAGTTATGTGAGATATACCAAATTATAAAGATCAGTAGAACACCAAAATAAGTTTCCGAGTCTTCTGGGAGAAATAGGAAAGTGAAATTAATAATCAGTTTATGTGTCAAATATTAATAGTCATTGTAATACAAATAATTCATGAATCAACAAAATATAAGCCAATTGTCTTGTAGATAATATGTACGTAATTAATATATAGATGAAGCTAGTCCATTAAATCGATGTCTGCATTAACCACACATGATTTTTAATAAGTTATCAAGCTTAATGAAGTTCCAAACTTACTGTTTGTACATATATCAAACACTAGGTTCTCTGCATGGTGAATACCATCTGAACCAGCTAAACAACATGAATTAATTGCTTTCAGATTCGCTGCATATTGTAGCTTACACGTTTTATTTTACTGAAGTAGAAACATTATTTTTAATAATGTCTCTCCAAAGAATGTTCACCAAAAGTAAAACAAAAAACTCCGATTTTATCTTGTAATCACTTTATCTCAGCATATTTGTGGGCATACAGTAACAAAATACTTCAGACCCGTCTTTATACCAGGTAGTAGGATACCATAGACAAAACATTACATGAAATAAAATACAAATAATTATGTTATAAACTGTGGAGAAATGTCCCTATAACATCATATCTGTGTTACTTTAACCATGTGCATATATATTTTTCAATATATATCAATAATTAGATTAATCATTGTACTTCTAAAACACTTGTTTTCATCTCAATAACAATTGTCTTACTGTCATAAAAAGGCGGTGAATTAGGAATCAATTTTTATCTAACTGACCACAAAGCTTCCAAGATGGTCAAATGAACTCAATAAATAGCTTACACTGAACTTACAACATTCACTGAAGCTATCTTATGTATCTTTTGACATAAATATCCTTAAATTACACATACATATTTGGCAGCTTATCAATATGTTTGAATATACACATCAACAATTACAATATAAAAATTACCAAGCTAAATGGCACTGCCAGAAAATTATGCTAATATGCCCACATGTATTTAAGAGTTTCCTTTATTCCTTCATCAATAACCTATGTTCAAGAATTCAAAAATATAAACTTTTAATACTCAAACATTTCAAAACTTAACGTATAATTAATTGCCAAGGCAACAGGCCTATTACAACTCGAAATGAAAATAAATTTTTAATACTTGAACAAAACAAATGCTTTGAAAAATTAATGTTGACATTAATACACAGAAATTAAAGTATACTATGCAAAGTATATAACAATTCCAATAATATCATAATTCTGTGTTGCGATTCACTGACGTAGCACATGGAGAAAATTGCCAGTAAGAAAATATATAACCAACACAGGTAAAAAAAAAATGTTTATACACAATAAATAAACAAAACGCAATGACCCTGCGATAATTTGCACGCTTGTATGAGTACAGACGTCACTTTAATATAAATAATTAACAAAAAATTTCAATACAGTGATTCGCATTTGTATGTCTATAGAAATTTCACTCTTTGCTGGCACATTAACGCAGCATTTGTTTGGGTACCTGCCACACTACTGTTAGAGAAGTCGTCTCATTATGTCTACAACATCCAATACACACATTTTCTACGACCACGTATTAGTGCAAGAGATGAAAAATTTACGACTAACTTAGTGGACATAATATGAAATTCGTTCAAATCAGTTCATTGATGAATGCATTGAGTAAAAACATTCAAAATAATATTGCGGCATGCAATTCGAGAAGATGTTTGAAGGATCATTTTCGAATATTGGAAAATATATAAGATGTGATGTATATTAAGGTTTTTTAAATATTCCAAAATGTTTCGAATTTTTCTGATCATTTCCAGAAGAAAAAGGTACTTCAAAATCTACTTTTGCCTGTAGTATGAGCCGAAAGAGATTACAGTACTAGAGCTATGTCCTCGTTGAACATAGAGAAGTTTACAAGCTGACATGTTATCTTCTAATTTTTTTTCGCGATTTCACTGTCGTCAACCACAGAAACATTCACTGATCTGTATTTTGCGAGGATTCGTTGGTTTTCTCCACGTGACCTAGTTGTACCTAGCTATGGCTGGATCGCTCCGTGTGCTCCTGATTATTCCTGGATAAACTTCAGTTGGTTTTCTACGTGTGCTCCTGGTTAAACCTGACAATATTCTGTTGGATTTCTGCGTGTAAACCTGGTTATTCTTTACGAGATTGCTTTTCGTGCTCTCCGTGTGCTCCAGGTTATTGCTAAGAAAACAATCAATTTTTCTCAGTATGATACATGCTATTTAATTCAGATTTACATTTAAGCGGTGAAATCCTGTCACCGAAATAAAACGATTAATATTTCAATTAGGTGGGATTAAAAAGAGATTCATTATTCAGATGATTAATTTCAATTAAAACAACTGAGAAACACTTTTATGCAATATGATTTCCTATTTTTCTTTGAGACCAAGTAAAGTTCTCTATCTCTTGAAATCGTGAGTGAGCATCATGCATCCCACATAAAACTGTGAGAGCCTGTACAACACAGCATGTGTCGACAACTGTTGACAAGAATTGGAAACTATTATGACAAGTTTTTTTGCACGAGATTAATAACTCTCCCAGCTGAATGGTGTATATTGTAGCCTGTTGGAGCCATGTAGCCTCGTAGACGCGTAGTCTTGCAGCTTTGTAGTAATAAAACATTGTAGTACTGGACCCTTGAAGCCGTGTAGCCTTTTAGGGTTGTAGCCTCTTAAGCATGTACTTCGTAGCTAAGTAGCATTGTAGCCATGTAGCAAGTTTGAGCCTTGTAACCACATAGCCTCAGAGCCTTGTAACCTTATAGCCTCAGAGCCTTGTAACCTCACAGCCTTATCCTTGTAGATTCGTAGCCAAATAGAGTTGTAGCTTCGTAGCCAAGTAACCTTGTAGCTATGTAGGTTCATTGCCAGTTGAAGCCTTGTAGACTTGTAGCCTCGTAGCCTTGTAATCTTGTAGCCTTGTAGACTTGTAGCTTCATAGCCAAGCAGTCTTATAGCCACATAGCCTCATAGCCATGTTGCCATCGTAGTCTTGTAGTCTTGTAGACTTGTAGCCTTGTAACCTCGTAGACATGTAGTCTTGTAGCCATGTAGCTTTGAAGTCTTGTAACCAAATGATGTTGAAGCAGTTGGAGCCAAAGACAGTTGAAGCCAATTACATTAGGATCAGTTGGGGCTTATTGCATATTGGGTATCGTATCCTACTGATAGGAACATATCCTATTGAGTTACAACAATTGTGTGGTTAGGAGTAGTAGGCGGCAGTTGTTCACTAACACATGGTGTCTGCTTAGTAATTGTTTTTGTAAAGTACGCAATATTCGTTAAATGCACTACATTAAGTTAGTAGTATCGTATCCCACTGATGGGATCGTATTCCTCTGATGGAATCGTATCCCTGTGAGATCATATGTAACCAAGTTGAATTTTAGTCCAAATCTCCATCCTTTTCGTTAAATGTGCTTCCTTTTTGACGAATGTGCATCGAAAAAGTCTGTAGTGAGTACATGATTGGCCTAGTGGTTCGAAGATGCTTGGTATATACGCCTGAAATAGAATATTACCTATTTAAAATGTTCACCGAGTATCGAAGAAAAATGCCTCTTGGTACGTAGATGATTTCCCTACAGTCTGAAATTGTACATGAGCTGTTTAAAATGTTCGCCGTGTATGGACGAAAATTACCTTTTGGTATGTAGACGCTCGGTCTAAACGTTTGATATTGTACATGACTTGTTTAAAATGTGTTCCAAGTATCTTGGCTACTGAATGTATGTGCCTGAATACTAAATGGACATACCTGTCTAACGTATCCGACATGCCTAGCCACAGACTGAAGGTGTCCATTCAACAACTGGATGTGCCTGGCCACCGAATGGATATATCTGGCCACCAACTGTTTGCCTGACCAACCAACTGATGAATCTATCCAACCTATCTGACATGCCTGGCCACAGACTGGAGGTGTCTTGCCAACAAACTGAATGTCTAGCCATTGACTCGACGTATCTTGCCACCTCTTGGTTGTGCCTGACAGCCGAATACGTGGCTGGCCATCAAATAGATGCGTCTTGCCACCTACAGTTTGTGCGTTCCTCGCCACTGAATAGACGTACCTGGACACTGAGGGAGTTTAAATTGCCACAAACTGGTCGTGTTAGCTTGAACAACCAACAGGAAGTATGTGCTTGGTCAACCGACTGATGTGCATGGCTGCCAACTTGATACGAATGACTTACATCAAGGCGTGCTTCGCTACAGACTCGATTTGCTTGGTCGCAATTATTTGCCTGTCCGCCGAGTATGTGCCTGGATATTGAATAGACATACCTGACTACCAACTGGATTCGCCTTGTCACCTACTGGACGTGCGTTCCTGACCATTTAATAGACGTGCCTGTCCACCGACTAGGCTTACCTCGGCACCAACTTAGAAAGTACTGAAAACAAGATGGCGGTGGCACATTCTAACAGGTAATGAGTGTACTATGTGACACTAGCGCTCCTGGTAGCGAGTATTAAAAAAGAATATGGCGGTCTGGTCTCAAACGAATGATAATTTTATTTCTTCTAATTCAAAAAATCTTATGTCCGGCTTAATTAAATATTTTATTTATTCCACAGTCTGGTAATTGTCTAGATCGCCGTGCGGTTAGAGGCGTAAAATTTACAACCCACAGGTTTTTGTATAAAATATTTAATTTTGTTAGTCAATACAGACCACAACAGCATTGGTAAGTAATGTAACATCGACCTTATGTGCATGAAATACAGAGATGCTGGCGCTCTCTAGGAACAAACATCCGAATCAATGATAGAGGAATCCTAAATGTCAGCGTTCAATAGACGACGGCAAGATGGCGCACATAATGTTAAAATCGAAATAAGTGACTGTGATGTCAAATCCCAGATGGCGGTCATGATGTCGGAATTCAAAACGGTGGCTGTAACAAAGATTGAATCTTAATATAATCCAATATAGCGACCGTAACGAAAAGTGCAACGATGATATTATACACATCCAAGATGGCATGTGCAACGGATTTGTGTAACGTTAGTGAGTTATGACACTTGATTTCAAGATTACGATATCCAAGATAGCGGAAAAAAATGGTGGATCCAAAATGTCCACTGGGGTCCTGGCCAAGGTCAAAATTCAAGGTTGTCCAAGATGACCGCCTTGACATCACAATTCAAGATGGCGGACATCGGTACCATCACCTTACTACTACTCCTGTCCTCGGATGCCCTATTATATATTACTATCACCATTTTCTTTTTTATACGAATTTATACATAAAACGTTTTAAATGTTTACATGTGATATTTTAGTCATCATGTCATAATTTTAAATATATTTCAATATTTATTTTTGGTATAGGATTTTCCAACGATAAAAAATTATAATACTGTTACGAACGTTAGCTAGGCCACGTCACGCGCAGGTGCAGAGCTAGCTGGGCTGCATCACATGCCGCCGTAACATGAGATGTGCCGTGCGCACCTGGGTCACCGCTTTATCTCCCTCCAGCCCTCCGCTCCCCCGCGCGGCGTTGTTAGTTTGACATCCGAAACCTGACAGCTGCGGAGTTACGCGAGCGCGACACGTGTTTTTGAGAGATTTCTGCCGTCGGGACGGCTCGGAATGACGCGACTGGCCCCGGTCACTCTCGTGAGTTCTGGAATTGCGCCGGGGCCTATATATATGCCCGAGGACGTCAGGGAAGTCAGTCAGTGGAGTTCAGAGAGTTCAGGCGGCAGCCTTTCCACTGCGGAGCTTCCGGGGCAATAGTGCCGCGGGTGCGGCAGAGTGGCGAATTCCTTGGACGAAGGTTCCAGGGCAGGGAGTGAGTGAGTGAGTGGAGTCGGGAGTTTTCCAGCGGTGAAGTTTCTGGGCGATGGTGCCACGGCTGCGGTGGAGTCCCGAGCGAAGTTCCGAGTGAGGCGTCAAGTGGGATCTCGGTGAAGGGGAAGTGCGAAGGTGGCGGCGGAATGCGGCGACGGAGTCCTGCGACGGAGGACCACGAGGGTTGCTGCGGCGAGAGATGCGCCAGAGGTGCGGCCCAGCGAGGCGTGTGGATTGTGAGAAACGAGTGACTGGAGGAAGCAACAATTTCTTTAAGTACAATTGATTAATTGGCATTTTTAGATTATTAGCTAGTAATGTAAATAGTGGCAATAAATAAAATTTTGTGTGATAAAAATCTTTAATTGGGCTATCCTTTACGAACCAGCTGTAAATCGTAACAATACCTTTTTGTTGTATTTTTTTCTTTAGTTACAATATTCAATGTATTCTGAATCCAAACCAATGAAGGTAATAACGTTTATAACAATTGTATTAGTAAAAATATTGTCATTGCTTCTGTTAATGTTTTAATTTATTTGTTTATAGCGACATTTAAATAAAGATCCTTTAAAGGAATTTAGTGAAACATTATCAAGGTTTATTTTTGTCCTAAAATTAAAATAGCAGAACTATATATCTAAGTTTTATCATTCATGTATGTGGAATAGGTACATAAAGCATATACACGTTTTGATGATAGCAATTATCAATCAGACAGGAAATGTAGGAAACGAGACATGTTTACATTGGACATAAAGATACATATATATTTTATTAATTTTTAAGTCAAAGCACATGATTGGTTTAAGCTACAATAATCTCACCGAGCTTGGCCATCTTGTAACCCATCATTCGTGTCTCCAAAGCACGGATGTCTCAACAAGAAGTCTTCCTCTGCTCGGCTGCGAGGGTGGGGTGTTAAGATCACCAAATTTCAACACGTAAAAGAACCGAAAGTGGACCTGCGATCCCCGCCGCCAGGCCCACATCTGCCCCCGGAGGCGCTGCACAATGGACTCCCGGCGAGGGGCGCGGGTGTTAATTCGGCGCTCCATCATCCCCCACCCCTGGCTCTGGCGTCGCGCTGCCAGCGGCACCGGCTGATCGGCCCGATGCATCTCGCCCCATTAGTGTCACGCTCTTCCTGCCGCGTCTTGCCCCTTGCAGTTCTTGGCCGACAGGTTGCCGACAATGGGCTCAATCACCGGCCACTTGCCGCGGGGGTATCGCGTGACGCCCTTGAGTCACCACCCCGTCCCCTTCCCCCCACTTCAACCCCCGCTGCGCCCCCGCGTAATTAGAATGATAATGCAACGGCGAAATTGTTAAGAGGAGCCATGCAACGATCCTCCAGAGGGGGTGTGACTTCGAACAAAAACTTCCCTTTTTTTTACCCCTCCTGCCCTTCCCCCTGTAAGTTCTTCCCTCGCATTACCAGCACTCGCAACTGTCAAATGTTATTCGAATAAAAAAATGGTTGGAGAGGCGGAGGCTCTGAAAGAGTTCATTCATGTCCCTCCCCTCGAGTGATGAATCTGTCGTGCGGTGTCCCGTGGCGTGGAGGGCGCCGGCCCCGCTGTGTTTACGGAGCCCCGTGCAGCGCGGCCTCCTCGCCGCACATGTTGCCGTTTGGGAAGACAAAGCGCTTTTAGGGGCGAGGCGGGGCCGATAGCGCTGCCCTCGTTAAGAGCGGTGGTGAAAAGAGAGAGGGGCGGCCACCTTTTTGAGTGGCCGGCCGGTGGTTTTGAAGGACCTGCTGCGCGGATGAAATGTGATACTGGGCTGGGGTTTTGTCCGCGGCAAACTCCCCGTGAATATGGTCCGAAACTAGCACAATGTTCGTGGACCATGCTTCAAAAAATGTATAGCCTATGTATATATATACACATATAAAAATGTAAATTTTCGTTTGTTAAAAATTTATATTTTTTAAAGTTATTCACCGATTGCTTTAAAATTGGGACATAACGTTGTATTCGAATGCGCGCGTGTTTTTATATACCTATGTTACATCTGTGACAAGTAAAAGGATAGGTAAAAATATATGTATACAAATTAATGTTCGTGTATTCGTCCTATTTTGTAAAGATAATTATATAGATGGAATGATAAAGACATAGAGAGATATATGTATAGAGAAAGGTGTAGAGGGCTAGAGAAAGGGAGATATATAGTGTAGAGAGATAAACTAAGATATGTAGAGATATTAATATAGGAGATCGATTGAGATAGAGATTTAAATACAGATTTAAAGAGAGAGATAGAATTATATGGAGAGATATGGTTGGAGGTATATATGTAGATACTTTTAGAAATAGAGATATAGTGTGATAGATGTGGAGAGGTTTTTATATAGAGAGAGAAATAGTGAGATACAGAGAGACATATGGAGAGACAGTGAGAGATAGAGATGCTTTGGATATAGGTATCTAATTTAAACACATTATAAATAAATTGAAACAGACATAGCAACGCATACCAGGCATTAGCTGGTATAAGTATAATATGTTATATCTATTTAACCAAATTCAACATATATTTTCAGCGAAAGCAGCGAGTGCTTCAAACTAAATATCACTTTAAAACCAGATTTTGATATTTTTAGAAACTTAAGAAAACAAATGTGGGAATATTAAATATGCTCTAAAAACAAATAGTATTAGCTGCTTCAAAATATTAATTTAATTATTTTCTAAGGGCATTGACAATATCCTGTATGTATTTTCCGGAAATGTGCAACACCTTAACTCGCGTGCGGCTGACACCCGGAAGTATAACAGAGCGTTAACAGAGTCCGCTTACTTCCAGAGCGGTTTATTGCATTATAGCTTAAGAATAATCCATAGTCTTACTTAAAACATAGAAATTTAATGGTAAGTAAACACATTTCGAATAAAGCTGTTTTGATAATTTTTTAACGCTTTTTAAAATTATGTTTTAGCATGACGATGCCAGGTACATGGTGTATAGTGTCTATGTATATAAATCGTTTTGTAAAAACAAAATTATACTTGAACCAAATCATATAAATTATCATAGATTCCCGATTGCTGAGCTTATGTTGCTAATTTTGGTTAAAATATGATGACGTGATAGAAAACTGGATCCAAAAACCTCTTACATACGTTCTGAGAACTTCACAGATGACATTTACGAGTGCGACTTGAAAGCTGAATTGTTATATACTTGAGCTTAAAGACGTCTCAAACTTTATGCTTTACTTTCAATTGAAAAATTAAATTGAAATCCTTGTTGAAAATGTGTAAAGTAGTTTGCGTAAATCTGGCCTTGTTAATTACGACGTAAACAAAAAATGGTCCTCTCATTGTAGATTCAGACGAAGATGTGATTAACAAAAATAACCTTGTAGTCAGTTAGAATCTTTTAAAGTCTTGTTTTAAAAGCTAAGGAAGGTTATCTGGGTTCTTAAAAAAAGTTTTTTTCTTACCGAAAGAAAGATTTTGTTTTTTTAAATTTAAAAACATCAAAATATTGAAAACTTTTTCTTTAATAAATATCAGCATGCGCAACGTTCTTTCGAATGTTTTCTCACAATATCTACTTGACAAAAAGGAATAGTTTTTGAACATCGATCGATAAGTATGCGGGCAAAATAAATATATTGACAATGAAAATCAAAAAACAAAACTGATATACGAGATTCCCGACAACACATGTTTTCTTGTTAAAATCAGTCCTTCTTCCTTCCACATCTTTACTCGCTCTCCAACCGCAAAAGCTGGTAAACAAACAGAAAATAATTTAAGTAACATCACTAAAAAAACTAACACTGTGTGGCAGAATATTTTCATGAGTGTTGGAAGTGCATGATCTCGGTTTGTAAAACTTGCTATGTGAGTTTTAATCATGTCTACAAGACGGCGTACTGCATGGATCCAGTCACTTAGCAGTTAGTTGCGTTACTTGCCGACGCCGTAATAATAAGCCAGGAGTGAGATCCTGTTGAGCAACTTCGGAGCGCAGTAGAGATGAACGAGGAGGCAAGCCAAAAAAGCACGGAATTGCTATTGGAATGAATTTTCTAATAACCCAAGAGCCAAGAAGTAGTTAAAAATAATTTGACAGCTTCTATTTTTGTTAGTTATTATTAAAATAATAGTTGAAGTATCGGGCGTTGCCCGGGCTGAACACGGGTTGAAAGGGGAATATTTTTAATATCGGATAACGACAATAATTGTCTTATCAATTTGAAAGTAAAGTGTGCACAATTTAATCAAGATGTGCCCAATTTCTAATTCAGTTGGTAGAAAAGAGATATTTTAAGGGGGGAAGCCGGAGGAAAAATACATAAAAAATCATGTATTCTGTTAACTTTTTGTTTAAATCAGATTTAGATAGTAGTTTTCTTATTTTTAACATCAAGTTGGCATCATTTCATCTAGGATGGCCAAATTCCTGCTTTAATGGGTAGGAAGGAAACTTATTTGTCTTCAATTATATAATTACGATGAGTTCCCCTTTTTTGGACGTGAACTGTTCACAATCTCACCAAGAATAGCAAAAAAATAAATTTCGAAGGGGTAGTAAAGTGAAATGGGGGTAGTTATTTTAAACTTCATGTAGCCAGGGAATCATGCGCGATTTTTGAAATCTCATGGATACAGGATGATGAAAGAGTGTTTTTTTAATGGGACGTAACGCCAAGTGTAAAAGATTTAATCAAAAATTAAAAAAAAAAACTCTTTTAAAGGGAAGGAAAAGGGTTGGAGGGTTCGGAAATTTTTTTTTAATAAATCATTTATAGACAGTAGACAGTAATATTCCGTTTACCAACCTTAGGACTTGAATTTCGCAAACGGGTAAATTTGTAGGGCCTAGTTGTTTATTTTCGTATTTTGTTAATTGGTAACTGAAAACTTTATTATGCTTATTTATTTCCGAGATCTAATTATTTTACCATTAATTTATGTTTTAATAAGTATATGATATACTTAAAAAAACGAAGTCTTACAACGTTTTTGACACCCTTAAAAAACGAAAAACCATACTTAGACCCGTTTTCACCATTTGCGGACTGAAAACACGCGGTTTTGCTCGTGCAATTTCAGAGTATTGCTAAAATATTACCATTTAAAGAAAAGTTTATGATTCATTCCAAACATTTTTACTAAATACATTGGCAAAATAAATTAGTAAGTTGCTTAAAAGATTTATTTTATAACACCGTTTAAGAATATTTTTTAAAGTGAATATGTATAGACCTATTTAATTTTTAGTATAATTCAACAATATTATTTAAAAATTTTTGCTTAAGAGTGTTCAAATATATATATTTTATTTTGGTGAAATCACACATTCTTTTCATTGCATGAGTTAGAATATTTTCAAAATGGTTAAACACGCACCTATTTCATTTTAACTATGTTTATGCAATCGTTTGCACTAGCACTTTTATTTACTATGATTGAAGCTATACTTAGAATAATTAATTAATTTCACTTTATTACAAAAAATGTCGGTAAAATAAAATAATTACAATACCTTCCATTGTTTAAGAATATTTGATGAAATCCCATATTTATTTAAAAATAAAGAATAAATGTACAAAAATACCATCCAACATGTTAGTTTATTCTAAGTTTACTTAGTATTGCTTAAATAATACCCCAAATATTTTACCCGTATACTCTTTTCCACACGGAACTAAGTAAATATGGCCATATCCGTTAACCAACCAAAAATCAAACTCAACCCGTTTTTCTTTTCATTTTACCACAGATTTGAATTACAAAATAATTGCAATAAACTAATATTTATATTAAATTTAAATTTATTTTGCCAATATTGATTTGATGGATTTCATAACTTTTATATATTTTTTAATGTATTAACCCATGTTAAAACTTAAAAAATGGTATTTCGGAGAACCTTGAATAAGAGAAGGTAGTTGAAGGTATGTTTATTTATAATTCCCAATATCTGAAATAAATTTAAAATGATTAGAAGATACTATGTTTAATGTTAAAACCATATTTACAATATTACACCTTTAAAGAGTATAATATCAGCAAATGTAAAAACGAGTTAGTAGATTTTGAATGTTTAAAAATAATATCACATAACTTACATCCTGCTTGATTAGCTTCAGAGATACAACTTTTATAAGAAAAGATTTCACCACCTTTTCACACCTTTAGATGTCGAATAAAGAAAAATTTTAAACATGATGTTAAGTCATAATTTTGTACGTTTTGTACGCTCAGTTTCTAACCATCATCTTAATTTACTTGTAAAATTATTTAAAAATAACGTGCTCCCGGTGAACAGCTTCTTTTCTCGAATATAAAAAAATTGTAAAATTACTCTGCGTAATTAGTTACTTACGTTATTTATGCCAAGATTCTTACTTTAAACTTCATTTACTATGGAGATATAAATGCTTAATGATCAAAAAACTTACTTTTCACAACCTTTAAAACTAAATCCAGAAAACTTTAAATAAAATTTAAGACTCTATGTGCTTCATGTTCATTCTTCATTTGTAACACTTAGATCTAGTAGATTCTAAAATATACATTTTTTTTCTTTCAACCAAACATAATAATTACTTTAGTTTCTGAAATACTTTTTTTAATAAAAAAAATATTTTTACCCCGATTTTCAACCTCCTAAAAAGACGTACATTAATAAATGCAATAATTGATCAATACATAACTCTAGACGCAATTTTTTTGTTCTAATTTCTTATTCTAATTTAATTTTATGTCTCAGTATATGTTTTAAAAAAAAAACCGTTTACCAACCTTCGGACTTGAATTTCGCAAACGGGTAAATTTGTGGTTGTTATCTTCGTATTTTATTTATTAGTAACTGCAAACTTTATTATGCTTATTTATTTCACAGATCTAATTATTTACCATAATTTTATATGTTTTAATAAGTATATGATATACTTAAAAATGAAGTCTTACAACGTTTTTGACACCCTTAAAAAACTATAAACAATTCTTTGACCCGTTTTCACCATTTGCGGACTGCATTTCGCAAATTGGTAAAATTGTGTTTGGTAGATTTCGTATGTTTATTATTTGTACAAAAATAATGTATAAAGCTTAATATTATTTTGAGATACAATTATTTAATTTTAAAAAAATTCATAACGCGTATAGATAAATTTTGCGAAATATATAAATTGTAGTTTTAGTTTTCATATGTTTATTATTTTTACCCAATATCATTTCTATTACGCTTAGTTAAATTCTGAAATAAAATATTATTAATAAACACATATTTACCACTTAGAGTTTGAATTTCGCAAAATATAAAAACTGAAGATGATTTTATTCGTATGTTCAATATTGGTAACGAATATCTTTTTTAGTTTAATTATTCTCATAGATAGAATTAATTATCTTTAAAATTAATTTATTCACACATTTTTCACCCCCTTAGGGATGGTTCTGTAACTATACATAGCCTAGTTTTTGATGTTACCCAAAGACCTTCCTAATAAAAAACTTATCAAAATCCGTCAAGTAGTATTCGAATGATGCTCAAACAAACAGACGAACAGGCAATATTTTTAAAAGCTATTTTTTTTTAAATTCTTAATAATGTAAATTGCCATTTACAATATATTTTTTCCATTATATCATCCAATCGCCAGTATTAGTATAGATTGTGCGTTTCCATCGTGATGAACAAGTTGTTAGTTTTTTTGCAAAGCTAACAATTGTGTGTCATCCAGAAACGATTTCATAGATCACTAGGCCTATACTTTGGTCAAGTTTACGCGTGTTGACAGTGCAATGAAATTATTACATAAATAGAGATATTTATGTTTTCATTTAAAACAAAATAATATCAAGAAATTATGGAAATTTCACGACCAGCTTCCTCTTTTTCAAATTAGAATAATTATATTTATTTTCCCTAGGGATGTCATACAATGTGCATATGCAGTAATGGAAACCACACACATCTGGGTTTTATCTGGTGGCTATGCCAACTATGTTCGAAGGGGTTGGGGCGCGGGGACCGGCCGACCCTCGAGTCTCTGGCTGTGCGAGGTAGCCGAGGCCAACGCGGGTCGGCTGTGCGAGAGGGCGGCAGATGGCCCCGCACAATGCGCGGTCGGTGCAGCGCGCGCAACCCGACACGCCGAGCAACTCGATACTCCGCACGGTCCGGCGGCCCAGACGTCGCAGATGTCTGCTCGGCGTCTGCCAGGGCAGCGTCTGTCCGGCGCAAGTGACGCAAAGGGCTGCTCCGCTGTGAGCACGCCAAGAATCCATCACTAAAGAAAATGACCTGTATCTAATTAAGATATGCTGAATAGTTCATGGTGATAATGAATGTATACAAATCAAATGCGTATTTTCAAAATATTTACAATTATTTTTTCCCATTCAATATTTAAACTAAAAAGATAACTTCAAGTCAAACATATGTTTCATGCAGTTTACGTTTGGCTTAAAATAGAACTTTGAAGTGGCAGTAGAGTTCTAAAAAATCTTAGATATTGATTCGGTTATTAAAATTAGCTTTTTAGTACCCCAGTATCCGTTGTTACCTATATTTTGTACATGGATGTAAAAAGTAAGTGGTTTTAAAATATGTTCTTTTTTTTTCAGCGGTAAGCTAGTTCCCATGAAACACTAAGTACCAGATTGTCTATAAGGTGCAAGAAGAGTGAGCGGTCCGAACAAGAGCAGCGTGTTCCTTCGCCACGCGCGTCCAATCGAACACAGTGGCGCCGTCCACGCCGCTGCCGGTGTGCTAGCATCAGCAGGCGGTCTTACCTATGTCTGTACCGTGCAAGTTATTTTTAATGTGGCGTGTTTGTTGGTAAAGAAATCTGTTTGAAATGTCCGCATATTTCGTCTAGAATCTCGATTTTACTCACCAGAACATACTTCTCATGCCTTACTTTGTGGGACAGCCAACTGTCTGGTCAGCTGAGTGAGGCAGGGGGCTAAGGTGACGACTTCGGTCAAGCTGAGGCTCTAACTACTTCCTGGTCAAGAGGGAGGAGTAGTCCCTTGACAGCTCTGTCGTAATTTTACTTGCTCTGGACTTAATAATAGGATCTGTGAGCCACTCCCATTCCACCCGTAAGGGCGCATATATGGAAGGACTAGTGGAGGAGGCCTACCAAAAGGTTGGAAAAAAGCTTACTTTGTGGGAACACTTGGAACTTACGTAATCGGCTATTCTTTCTGGGAAAATAAACCTTTCATGTTTTTTGTTTTTAATTTACTTACACCGCGGTGGTTCTTTATATCAATCGCCTCCCACCAATGCGGAACTGGTTCTATTCCTGGTGAAGTCACACTTGGACTTCTCGCCAAGTGGGAAACTTGGCTTCTTTGTTCTGAATGGCAGGTTTTATCAGGGTACTCCCAGATCCCGAGCATTCTCACGTTACTCCATTTATCTATGCCCATCCCTGAACGTCTGTAATGATATCGATGTAAATTAAACGCTAACAGGCTATCCAGCATCAGGGAAAACAGGAATAACCTGGAACTGTCTAAATATTTGCAATGCTGGAAAAATTAGAGAACAGTCCTGAAAATATACTTATTTTAATTTAGGGAATTCAAATATATTTGTAATAACAAGGCTTATCCTCTATCAATAATCCATACCTACACATTGTCATTTATATTGTCTTAGTATTCAGCCTTTGTTTTCATGAAACACTAGCGTACCAATCATTTTCGAGCAGATTTGTATTTTTGGGCAAATAAGAATTTTGTTCCATCTGTAGTGGTGCCTTGTAGTAGCGTTAAAATTATCACTTTATGGATTTTTTTTCGGGATTTTCGTAAATGCGTAAACAGTTTATTTCCCCCTCAAAATTGAAGAACCCGTTAGTAGTTATGATACAATTACAGAAATGTTAGAAATTATTGCAAAAAAAAATATTTGTTGTTTTCTATTATAAAGGCCCTTTAGAAGTAAAGATTTGTGTTTGTGCTCAACATCCTGGTTAATCCTTAGTTCATACAGGTCGATGGGAGGGGGTTCCACGCAGTTCACGCCAACATGGAATTGCTTGTTTGTTATTTCTGGGATTGTGCCGAGGAGACTGGACCCCGCGCCAAATGAGCCGAGAACTGCTTATTGCTGGGACTGCTGACGACTTTTTGATGGTGCGTCGGACCACGTGGCCTCTGTCGGGTGGGGATGTCGGGGTGGGGGGAGGGGTTAGAGTCCATCGATAACGCTCGTTTTCTTCTGTTCCTCGTTGCCCCAATGCGAGGGGGGGGAGGGAGAGGGTGTAAAGCAACCCCCAACTGGCGGATGACGCAAGCTCCCTCTCCCTGGGGCACCGCCCTTTGTGCGCGTCACTGAATACCGCCGGTCACGCCTTGTTGATCTCCATCACGTCCTCAGAATAGCTGGATGCTGCGCGCAGACCGCAAGGACCACCTGCCTCTCCTCACCCCAACCACCCCCCTCCCCCTCCCAAAGGTCGCGTGCCGGGCCAGTCTGTGAAAACAGACCTACCTACACAGTTTCGGAGCCAGTCCTTAAAACGTATATTAACTTGGCTTGTAACTTACGTGTTGGCTGAGAAAAAGACTTAAATTACTGTTTCGTGCTTAAATGAGTAGGAAACGGTAAAGGTAGCCGTTAAAATTATAGCACGCACTATTTTAACACCATCCAAATTATAAATCAAAAAGTGACTTCACTTTAAGATAACCATTGCCAGGCGACAGTGATAAAACGATAAAAATCGTAGCAAAATAAATTATAAAATTTTTAATTCTACAAATTTTTTTAACTGCTGATTATAAATATTGAGACTAGAGAAATAAACTACTACACAGATTTAATAAATATTAATTAGTAGTGGTGTACTCTCATTTAATTAAAAATGCCTAGACCTTATATGCATTACCAATGAATGCATAATATTTGTTAGTTTTGACCCATGCATGACTGATAAAAATGAGAAAATAGGCATGGACGCCCGATGGATGCGTCAAATATTACTGCTTGAAACACTGAAATAAGTAAATAATCGAAGCATACAGTTTATCACGCCACGGGTAAAGTTTCGAAACGACACTAAACATTTGAAGCGCTGAAGCTAAGGCCCGACATTTGCAGATCGAGACTACCGCGAACGCAGTTTGCTCGCCAGTAATCTGCAAATGACGAGAAGTACTCTGAGGTATTGGAATGGTTTGTGTAACTTTTATTTGTGTAAACAGTGGTGACCAAATGACATATAGTTTTTCTAGTTCATTTTTTCGTTTAAACGGGTGTTTGATAGAAAAATGAGTTTTAATTCTGTGTTAGCAGGAAATGGCTTGTAAATTGTTTCGTTATATTTTGTGCAGCAAACAATGTATTTCGTAATATATTATTATATATATTACTTTATGTGGGTACTAAATTAAAATTCTAAGTAACTGTCTCTTTTAATATTAAAATCCCCACGCTTAATTTGGAAGGTTAAAACTTCTCAAATCGTGTAATGTACACAATAATTATGCATTAGAAAAAAACGAAAGTTCAGTTGCATATCAATTTAACAAAAAAAGTTATTTGTAGTTTCAGATAAATTTATCTTTGTAGGAACTATGGAAGATTCGTCTTCCGAGTCGGTGTTTCGTTAGAATATGAGCGTGAGAAAGAAAAAAAAGGTTTCATTGTAATTGAAGCTATCAAATTATTTTACATTTTTTAAAGAAAATTGAAATTTAATAATAAAGTAAATAAACTCAATGTGCTTAAATTTACCAAGGTATCCGTAGATTTACAAAGATCCCTGGATAATTTGTAACCGGAGTATTTGGCAAATATAAAGTTTAAAAGGCAGGGTAGGAAACAAGGTAAGTGTTTTAATGGTCGTGGACGACTGCAGTGCGTGGGACGAAGTGAAGGTGGCAGTGTGTAGGTGTGTATGGGAGTGTATAGGGGTGTATGTGAGTGTGTAAGTGCGCATGTGAGTGGGTGGGCAGTGACGGTGGGAGTGTGTAGGTGGGAGTGTGTAGGTGGGAGTGTGTAGGTGTGTATGGGAGTGTATAGGGGTGTATGTGAGTGTGTAAGTGTGTATGTGAGTAGGTGGGCAGTGACGGTGGGAGTGTGTAGGTGGGAGTGTGTAGGTGTGTATGGGAGTGTGTAAGTGTGTATGTGAGTGGGTGGGCAGTGACGGTGGGAGTGTGTAGCTGTGTGTGCGCTGGTGTGGCCACGGCAGCCTCGCCGAGAGACCGCTCGAGCACGAGAGCAGTGGAGCGGGACCAGCACACAGGCCGCAGTGTCACGAGTTACGGCACCCCGCGCAACAGTGGCCAGTAACACTTCATGAAGCACCCCTCTCCCTCCCGTCACCGCACTGCGCGCTGCCTCAGCTGCGTGACTCACGGCTTGAGAGAGGTGAGGAACATGTGGGATCGCAATTACGTCACTGCCGTGACAGTGCCTACTCTCAAAAAGTCTTGTATTTCACAGATTCAATTATATCTAATTATATAGAACTTCACCGTATAGCATATCCCAACAGTACACCGACAGCGCGCCAAGCGGGTGATTTGAAAGAAAAAAAAAGACGAAGATATATTACTAAGTTTTTACTTCAGTTAGTTTATACTAAATAAGGTTTGGTCTTGTTTCTACACATTCATATTGAGGAAAGCTTTGCATTAACGATTCAAGTTTTGTTCCTCCACTGGAAGTAATATTATACCTCGTTAAAGTAATACCAAAACCTTGCGTCAGGAAAAATGTTTCATGCGACCAACCATTACTGCAAGAGTTATAAAAAAAATCATCGCATCAATGAAAACAATTCACACTTCCCTTAGTAGGTAAGTTTTCATATAGCTAAACTTTTTAAAACCTTCTGAATCTTACCTAAAACTTTTGAATGATACAATTTTTGACTGGACCAACTATTAAAACAAGGGATGAAAAAATCATCATTTAAAACTTTTTTAGAAATACAATTGTAAAATTATTTTGTATGGGAAACATAATATTTTTATACCTTAGCTTATGGGTCAAACTGAAGGTCCTTCATAGTAATGGGAGTTTTCATTTGCAGCACAGTACATAACGCCAGATGCCATTTTCATTCTATTTCTGAATATTCTAGAAATTTTACGGAAATTAAATGAATAGAAAACAATGGTAACTTTTTGGTTGTAAAGAATATAAAAGAAATGTTTGATAAACTTTTGAAAAATTTTATAACGTAGGATAGGATATCATATACATTAAGAGTAGTATAGGATAGCCGGTCCGGAAAAAGGATTCAGGTTGTGGTGTGTGGTGGGGTCAATGACCGACCGACCTCTGACGTCACGGCGGCCATCTTGGATGACCTTGACCTTGACCTTTGACCTTGACCTTTAATTTGATCCTCAAAAATCGCCAAAATCCGCCAAAATTGGGCAAAATTTGCCCAAAATTCCTCAAAATTCGCCAAAATTTCCATTTATGTGGAAAAAAATTCCGCCAAAAAATCTCAAATAATTCCACAGTTCAAAAATTAGGATTTCGAAAATCCTCAAAAGTCGCTTTGCCCTAGAAAAAACGAAAACTCCTAAAAGCGGCTTAAAACTCCTAAGAGCTAGCCGCTTATAAGCCGCCGACCTTGAAAATAAGGATGTCATGGCAGCCATATTGGATGATGACGTCACCGTTGCAATTTCCGTTACGGCCGCCATCTTTAAAATCTTTATTTATTATCCGATTTTAATGAATTTTTTTTTAAAAATTATAAAAAAAATCCATTTAATAAAATTTTAATAAAAGATTTATAAAAATTGTACTTTTTAGACACGGAGTTCGGAGTCCTCGGTTCGAACCCGGTGAGGGCAAAAAAATTAAAAATGGCGACCGATCCTTCCCCCCGTGGTGTGTGCTAGCAGACTGACTCCCACCACTTTTTTTCAAAGCATATAGATCGTCATCTAGTATGACGTCATGTCCGCCATCTTGTCTTTGATGCTGGAAGCCATCATCAATGTATCGTCGGCGAGAGTGCGCTCACGCCATGTTAGTTTACTTCTTATCCGATAGAGTGCAGTAATCATTTATTACTGTGACACCCGCCATCTTGAAATTTGGCCGCCATCTTGAAAATCCGTAATTATTTAGCTAGAAATTCGGGAAAAGTTCCAAAATTCATTAAATAAATCACTCATTAATTTACATATTGATTCGATCGATTCACGTCCTCAGTTCGATACCCGAACGATGCAATAATGTTTAATTTTATGTAAAAAATAATAATTGCAATAAACCATGTTCTAAATTCATTAAATAAATTTGTAATCCATATAATGATTGATTAGATCGACTTAGGTCCTTGGTTCGATCCTTGGCCGATACCAAACAACTTTAATACTTTAAAAAAGTACCACAATAGTGTCAGGTTTGAGAAAAAAAAACACCGCAAGTTCCTTTAAAAAAACTTTTATTACATACATACTACACTACTACAAGTACAAAAAAAATACACAGACAAATTACTAAAGTTATGTGGATTTCTCGATTCAACAGTCTTCTTGTTGTATGGTACTACAAATGTGTATTACATAATCCCGTAATTTCAAGTTTTTGATCTTCTCACAGTACGTGCAGTCGGGTGATGGAACACCGCTGGATGCTCCTTCCTTCATCAATGCCACTGGAACTGTTGACAACCATTGTAACACTGCTGACATGTTAACTTATGAAGCCTTTGAGGTCTGCTCTGCGGAAGATGTTGCACACGTCGAAATCTCCTGCTGTGCTGAGAGAGTAGGTGTAGCTGTAGACGTCGTTGTCATCGTGCTCTGCACTGATGATGGTAGACCTTCGATCCAGGTTGGTATATATAGTGGTAATGATGCCATCGAGTTCTCAAGAATAGCTAGATACCGGTCTATTATGTTATACAAGTCTAACTATCCGATCCGTTCATTACCGCAGCCAGAGACGGACTGAAGTCCATATCACCAGGGTCTCACTTATATAGACTCATCAGTCGGTACAACACATGAGTCAAAACAAGAACCATTTTCATTATACTCACACTTAACTTTCTCGGAGCATTTTTTATAATGAAGATGTAAGCTATCAAGACGTGAAATTAGTTTTTTGCACTTATTGCACTCAAATTGTATTCTTTTAACATTATTAGAACAACTGCTTCTTTCATGTCTGCGAGCATTTGAGGTGATAGTAAATGATGCGTCACAGTATTCTGGCTTGTACTAGAACTCTATCTTTGTTCAACAATGAGAAGTTCACAAGCTAGCAGAATATATTTATGTATTTTTTAATTTTATTTTTTTTAATTTTTTATTAATTTATTTTTATTTTTTATTATTTTTTTCCTGAAATTTTATGATATCAAAGAAAACTTGCGGTGGTTTTCTCCGTGTGCTCCTGATTATTCTTATCAATATTATGGTGGATTTCTCCGTGTGCTCCCGTTTATTCTTGACAGTATTATGGTAGTTTTCTCCGTGTGCTCCTGATTATTCTTGACAATATTTTGATGGTTTTCTCTGGGTGCTTCTGATTATTCTTATCAATATTTTGATGGTTAATCCGTGTGCTTGCGATCATTCCTGCGGTTTCGGTCAAAGGTCAAGGTCACACCCATACAAGATGGCCGCCGTGACGTCGTAATCCAAGATGGCGGACCGTGAGAAATCTGAGAAGCACTAGCAGGAAGGACGAACTTTTTTCTCCTTGGATACTATCGAAGCCAACCTCCCTTTGCGATCGATAGTGAGCGTTCCGCATCCCACATTAATGAAATATATATTATTTACCTGCAAGCAACACGTGGCGTCATCTGTTGACGACAGCCAGAACTACTTGCATCAATTTGCTTTGCATTAGATAACTTAACTCTCGCTGATGAAATATTTCAAAAACTCTATTTAAGAAATGGTTCCAATTGGAGAAAACTGACAGTTTGTATCTAACATTAGTCACAGAAGCTACCATGGATCGTGGTTTGTTATCTATAGCTGAATCGGAAGGAAGCTGCTGTAGATACTGTGGCAAGGATTTTGTCATGAGAAGGAATGCTAGACGTCATGAGAAGAATGATTGTGCTAGAAACCCACTACGCAACATGTTAAGCTGTAATCGATGTAGCAGGTTGTTAACACGAATTGACAGCTTAAAAAGACATGGTAGAACATGTAAAGTCAAGACTACTTACGGCATAGAGGACACCGATGGATCCACTAGACTAAAGAAGAGAGATCTGCATTATGACAATAATTTTCCTTGTCCTGAGCGTGATGGTATTAGCTCACCCGATCGTGAGGAAGAACATAAATTGAAGGATGCTAATGGCTTCGGGAAGACTGAAACTAATGGAAGTATCAACACCGTGAAAAGTGAGAATACATTCAAGCCTATATTCAGTAGATCCCCCATTCTTTGTAAAAATGATGGACTCCTAAAAAGGAAGCATGAAGACTATGAAGACACTTCGACATCATCGATAGCGAATTCATACGGTAATCTGGGTGAAGAGGATGTCTTCTACAGTGATTGTTACAGTGACTCTGAGGCTGTTGACAAAGGCATAGACTGTGATGAAGCACCTAGAGCTGACAAGATCGAATAATGTGGCGATGTCCTGAGACCGAAACGATGGAAACGTCGTGTTATAATAAATAAATCTGATAATGCTTATTATGATCACTGGGACGATTGTGATATTAAAAGTATTTATAATAAACAAGCAAGTAAGATGGTGGTAGAAAAGATTGATTACACATCATGGAAAGATCCAAACATATTGGTTGACCGGCTAAGACTTCTACATGGCTCGCTTTGTGCAGGAAACTATCCGTGCATCAAAGAAATATCCTTCATACTCAAAGAACTGAGGAAAGCTGGCTACATACAATAATGGCTTCTTTTACTTGTATTTGTGTAATGTTGAGAAGTAATAAAATATTGAAAGTAAAAAATTTAATGTTTTTATTTCTTGTATTCTGATTTCCAACTAAGCCTCTGTGTGTTTCCGCTACTGTATGTGTGCGATCATTACGTTTCCTGTGTGTACTGTGTGTACGTTCCGTTTCCTGTGTGTACTGTGTGTACGTTCCGTTTCTGTGTGTACTGTGTGTACGTACCGTTTTCTGTGTGTACTGTGTGTACGTTCAGTTTCCTGTGTGTACTGTGTGTACGTTCTGTTTCCTGTGTGTACTGTGTGTACGTTCCGTTTCCTGTGTGTACTGTGTGTATGTTCCGTTTCCTGTGTGTACTGTGTGTACGTTCCGTTTCCTGTGTGTACTGTGTGTACGTTCCGTTTCCTGTGTGTACTGTGTGTATGTTCCGTTTCCTGTGTGTACTGTGTGTACGTTCCGTTTCCTGTGTGTACTGTGTGTACGTTTAGTTTCCTGTGTGTACTGTGTGTACGTTCCGTTTCCTGTGTGTACTGTGTGTCCGTTTAGTTTCCTGTGTGTACTGTGTGTATGTTCCGTTTTCTGTGTGTACTGTGTGTCCGTTCCGTTTTCTGTGTGTACTGTGTGTACATTCCGTTTCCTGTGTGTACTGTGTGTACGTTCCGTTTCCTGTGTGTGTGTGTACTGTGTGTACGTTCCGTTTCCTGTGTGTACTGTGTAATCATTACATTTATTGCGTGTAAATTGCATGTATTGCGCGTACATTGCGTACATTACGTGTTGAAGCTGATGGAGCTGTTGGATCACTTGCAGCTAATGGTCAATTGATGCATAGGAGCAAAATGTAGATGGATCTGATGACGTGAATTGTAGCTCTTGGAGCCTGGCGTATATTGGAGAGATCGAATTTTTTTTCGATCAAATGATCCTCTTTTTTAATTTGTAGATTTGACTCTAGTATTATTGTAAATGGTTCTTGATTTTATTAACGTATTATTCCATACGGTGCATGTATATAAGCGAGTCCTAGACAGCAGGACGATCAGTTTGTTACTGACGTCGGCGGTGTAAGGATCACCTAGTTTGTTTCTTCTGGTGCATAAGTCGTGTCAATTAGCTGTTCTTGAGACCTCGATGGAATCTTTACCGTCTTTAACGTCGAACTCGGAGGTTGTACCATCGTCTACGGGGACCTTGATGACAGCTACGATGGAGAAGGTGCAGATCCCGTTGGCAACGACGGTGTCAACATTGGAGGAGATTTCAACAGATGTGATACCACCATCATCCGAAGTTTCATCGTCAGCAATGGATTCTTCAACTAATGAAGAGCATACATTGCGTCAGTGCAAATACTGTGACGCATCATTTACTATCACCTCAAATGCTCGCAGACATGAAAGAAGCAGTTGTTCTAATAATGTTAAAAGAATACAATTTGAGTGCAATAAGTGCAAAAAACTAATTTCACGTCTTGATAGCTTACATCTTCATTATAAAAAATGCTCCGAGAAAGTTAAGTGTGAGTATAATGAACATGGTTCTTGTTTTGACTCATGTGTTGTACCGACTGATGAGTCTATATAAGTGAGACCCTGGTGATATGGACTTCAGTCCGTCTCTGGCTGCGGTAATGAACGGATCGGATAGTTAGACTTGTATAACATAATATACCGGTATCTAGCTATTCTTGAGAACTCGATGGCATCATTACCACTATATATACCAACCTGGATCGAAGGTCTACCATCATCAGTGCAGAGCACGATGACAACGACGTCTACAGCTACACCTACTCTCTCAGCACAGCAGGAGATTTCGACGTGTGCAACATCTTCCGCAGAGCAGACCTCAAAGGCTTCAGAAGTTAACATGTCAGCAGTGTTACAATGGTTGTCAACAGTTCCAGTGGCATTGATGAAGGAAGGAGCATCCAGCGGTGTTCCATCACCCGACTGCACGTACTGTGAGAAGATCAAAAACTTGAAATTACGGGATTATGTAATACACATTTGTAGTACCATACAACAAGAAGACTGTTGAATCGAGAAATCCACATAACTTTAGTAATTTGTCTGTGTATTTTTTTTTTACTTTTAGTAGTGTAGTATGTATGTAATAAAAGTTTTTTTAAAGGAACTTGCGGTGTTTTTTTTTCTCAAACCTGACACTATTGTGGTACTTTTTTAAAGTATTAAAGTTGTTTGGTATTGGCCAAGGATCGAACCAAGGACCTAAGTCGATCTAATCAATCATTATATGGATTACAAATTTATTTAATGAATTTAGAACATGGTTTATTGCAATTATTATTTTTTACATAAAATTAAACATTATTGCATCGTTCGGGTATCGAACCGAGGACGTGAATCGATCGAATCAATATGTCAATTAATGAGTGATTTATTTAATGAATTTTGGAACTTTTCCCGAATTTCTAGCTAAATAATTACGGATTTTCAAGATGGCGGCCAAATTTCAAGATGGCGGGTGTCACAGTAATAAATGATTACTGCACTCTATCGGATAAGAACTAAACTAACATGGCGTGAGCGCACTCTCGCCGACGATACATTGATGATGGCTTCCAGCATCAAAGACAAGATGGCGGACATGACGTCATACTAGATGACGATCTATATGCTTTGAAAAAAAGTGGTGGGAGTCAGTCTGCTAGCACACACCACGGGGGGAAGGATCGGTCGCCATTTTTAATTTTTTTGCCCTCACCGGGTTCGAACCGAGGACTCCGAACTCCGTGTCTAAAAAGTACAATTTTTATAAATCTTTTATTAAAATTTTATTAAATGGATTTTTTTTATAATTTTTAAAAAAAAATTCATTAAAATCGGATAATAAATAAAGATTTTAAAGATGGCGGCCATAACGGAAATTGCAACGGTGACGTCATCATCCAATATGGCTGCCATGACATCCTTATTTTCAAGGTCGGCGGCTTATAAGCGGCTAGCTCTTAGGAGTTTTAAGCCGCTTTTAGGAGTTTTCGTTTTTTCTAGGGCAAAGCGACTTTTGAGGATTTTCGAAATCCTAATTTTTGAACTGTGGAATTATTTGAGATTTTTTGGCGGAATTTTTTTCCACATAAATGGAAATTTTGGCGAATTTTGAGGAATTTTGGGCAAATTTTGCCCAATTTTGGCGGATTTTGGCGATTTTTGAGGATCAAATTAAAGGTCAAGGTCAAAGGTCAAGGTCAAGGTCATCCAAGATGGCCGCCGTGACGTCAGAGGTCGGTCGGTCATTGACCCCACCACACACCACAACCTGAATCCTGTTTCCGGACCGGCTATCCTATACTACTATAAAGTTTCCTAATCGTTCCATACGTTTGAATAATGATCCAGCAGTTTTCAGAACGTCCAGAAGAATCTGGAACTTCGTAAGCTACCTGCACCGCGGCGATATGTTGGCCTTTACATGACATTACAGAATATATTTATAGTTAGTTAAATGTGCTCTGTTCAGCTATAATGGCTATACTTGTTGACATATTCATCAGTATCTAAGGAAGTCCCGGACAGTGATCGTGATGCTTCTCGGTGGCCGAGATTGCTTCCGCGTCGTGCTCTGCGGTGATGGTTGTGGGTGCAGTCCCAGCATCCCGGCTGACTCTAATTTATGACAGAACCCAAACATGAGGTTCATAGCTCACCTTTATCATTGCGGTCCCTTAATTTTCCAGGCCTAGCTATTTAGAATATGAGCACAACCACTACACTCAACCACTGTGTGAAGAACCCAAACTACCATTTTCTGAATAAAATTTTTAAATTGTGAAAATGTACAAAACTTTCAATATTCTTACTGAATTTTTTTTATAATACTATTTACATACATTAGAAGACAATACGTAATACATATATTTAGACCTGGAGCCACGCTAATATATGAGATTTCACCACACAATCGTTCAAAGCTTTCCCAACATGTTTACTTTCTTAACATAATTTTGAATACTATGTTATTTTATTCTATACTTCCAACTCGCTCCATAGACAAACTGATTATAAAATAAAATATCACTTTTTATGTATACAAAATTTACATTGCAAATAATACGTAATTTTACCTATGGCAATGATAATATGACACTAAATTATATATTGTCACAAAAAATTAAATAAAATATCTTCTGGAATATTACGCTGATTGACATAATACTACCTTTATTATTTAAGATAAACTCATTTTACATTTAAACATAAACATAACATATGAATTTGGGATTAAGTCAGGAGAAAAAAATTATGTTGACCGAGATGTTTAAATGAACTACTATAAATGACACATTGAAGACTCGGCAGACGAGATGTGAGGTGACCTTCAAACTCCTAAATGATCTTGACATTAGAAGTGCAATAACCTATTAAAGAAAGTTTATAAAACCGATTTTATTTCTTGTGGCATCAATGATCAATGCTGTGTTTACTATTACAATGACAATTCTTAAGAAGTGTTTAAATTTCTTTGTTAGTATTTGCTAGCTGACTGTTATAATTTTATAAAACCACACATTTATTTATAATAATTTAAGTATGCAGCTTCCTAGTCAATTAGACTTGTAGTCTTGTAGCTTCGTAGCCTAGTCACCTTGTAGTCATATTCTCTGCAGGAGTTAGGCCTAAGACTGCTGGAGCCAAAGTCATTAATAAAGTTGGACACAAAGACAGTTGGAGTAAAAGAGAGTTGGAGGCTAGTTGCCCTTCCGTAAATTGGTTATCGCATCCTACTGTGTTAAATTTTCGTGAAAATGTAAGTTCTTTTCGTTAAATGTACATAGTTAAGCCTGTTTTATCGTATCCTATTAATGATATCGTATCCCTGTGACGAGACCAATATCCCTGTGTTGAGATCGTAACTCAGATAAAATAGTTTCAAAACAAGTTTAATTTTGGGTCCCAATGTACTTCCTTACCCTTATATGTGCTTCCATTTTTAATATGTTTCTTTTCTTGAATGTACTTCCTTGTTGTTAATGAATGTGCTTCCAAATGTACGACCTTTTCTTTTATTGTGCATCGTCAAGTCTGTAGTCAGATCATGATTGGTCTCATGGTTGGAGACAACTGATCTATACGTTGGGCAACTTACATGGCCGCTTAACAATGTTCGCTGAGTAACATCAAAAAATACCTCTTGGTTTGGAGATGACTGGTCTATACGCCTGACATTGTACATAACCTGTTTAAAATGTTCGCCGAGTATCACAATATTTTACCTTTTAGTTCGGAAACGGTTAGTCTACACGTCTATCATTGTACATTACATGTTTTAAAGTTATTCCAAGTATCGAAATATTAGACCTTTTGGCTACTGACTGTATGTGCCTGACCACCAAATGAACATGTCTGGTCAACCTGACGCTGATAAGTCGACTTGAAATGAGCGATGTCACTGCCGACAGGATGGACACACGATTTACATATTTTACAACGCTTACTCGATCATATTTATACCGCTTTCACATCAAAATATGACATTTAAATAAAGTGCATTTATATGAGGTACCACCAGTAGCAATAAGGGACCTTTGTGTATTAATATCGTATATGAATGATTAGCCGAAGTTACACATATGGGCTAGGCACGTGGCTTCTCAACACGGAAATGCTACAAAATGCAGAAGTGACATCAGACTTCGCAGAACAATGGCGACTATTGCGACGTCGGAAACAACAGTTTATCTCAGTAGCCTTTTGGTAGGGATAAGTGTGTCAAACTTAGCGTGAAGAGGCTTTTCAAAAGGCAAGCATATCCACTGGCAGAGGGACGACATAGAACTTACGCCTTTTTACGAAACCATGTTGCATGAATTACAGCAACAGGCGAACAGAAGGGAAAAATTAATAGACAATATCCGTGCTACAAAACAAACCTTTCGTATTAGTTTTATACTGTCAACAACTGAAAAAATTTCGTATATTGTTACACACTAAAAGCCTATTTTGAAGACAAAAAAATGTTTATTTTTCATACATAAAGAGCATTAGCAAACATATCAAATAGTCGTTAGCAGGATCCTGAACGAATGTGGAGTTACAATGTACCACCAGTTCAGGATAGTGAATCTTATAAGGCAATACTTTACACAGCTGTGCAAGATACAAGAGAGAGAATCAAATTTAATCCCATCTGTACTGCAGGAGTGTGTAAATAAAGTCAGCGAAGGTATTAAGGAAGCGAATGAGGCTACATAATTGGACATGGAAACAAACAAAAAAAGCAATTTTCAACCAAAACAAAATCCCTTTTGGCATAACCTAGAGGTGTGGGTAGATTTCGAAGAACCTATTTCTTTGGAAATATTTTGGAAACTTTTATAAAGTCCTGGAACATTTTAAGAACTATATGTAGCTGACATATGTTTGTCACTATTAAAAAAAAAGTTTTCTTATATTCCATGCAGCGAAAATATTTTGAATGTTTTTTTTTTTTTTTTAACTTAATGCATCCAGTTATGAACGAAATTTTTAATATGCCTAGTAAGGTAGTCATGCAATTATTTTAGATCTTGAAACACTATTTTTCATCAATTGCACAATTATGTGGACGTATTTTTTTTTTTTTTTTGGACAAAGTTGTAAGGTAATATTAATGGAATTATTACCAAAATCCAACAAAATTACTACAAAAAAATTCAATTTTTTTAATTTCAAACATAGTTTTAACGGTAATAGTTCGTTTCATCAAAAATTGTTCGAGCCTAAGGTTTGAAATAAAGTTTAGGCGTTTTAATATATATTATAATGGAAAGTAAAGTAAATGTATTAAAAAAGTAATGACATTGTGTTATTCTACTCTTGTTTTTTCCACCCATTGCAGTAATGGCTTGTCCTTGACCTTGACCCCGGTGGCCATCTTAGATATGCCATCTTGGTACCGCCATATTGGATTCCGCCATTTTGTTTGATAGAACTTTCCGACATTTTAAATGATGACGTCACCGTTGCAATTTTCATTACAGCCGCCATCTTGAAAATATGTAATTAGTAACAAAAAATTTAGAAATAAAATTTAAATACATAAAAAATTAATTAATCAAATTTAATAAAAAATATTATTTTAAAAACGTTCTTACGTCATGGAGCTCGGAATTCCACAGTTCGAACCCAGTGAGGGCAAAAACAAATAATTGCGACCAAACCTTCCTCCACGGAAGCCAAGGTAGAATGACCTCCCACCACTAATAGCAAGATATGTATGTAGCTAGTATGACGTCATGTCCGCCATCTTGATTTCGTCTGCTGGAGGCTGCCATCTTATTTTCGTCTGCAAGAGTGCACTGCCGCCATGTTAGTTTAATTTTTACCCACTGAAGTGTAGTAACTATTTATTATCACTGTGGTACCTGCCATCATGAAATTTGGACACCATTTTGGAAATTCGTAATTATTTAGCTATTATTATGGGAAAATTCCAAAATTCATTTTTAAAAATAAGCACTTAATATATTTATTTATTCGATCAATTACTGTCCTTTACTCGATACTTTATCAATGCAAAAAAAATAATGTTATGTAAAAATAATATTTTCAAAAATATAGTGGAAAGTCCTAAAAAAAAGATTAAAGTGTTTCTACTCTAGTAAGCTGTTGATGACATATTGATCACTATCTTGAAAATTCGTAATAAATTACCTATGCATTCGAGAAACATTCGAAAAATCATCAAAAATTTCGTGAAACTGCTTAAGACCAGCATGCCGTTAACCAGCCGGCCTTATCGCCTCGTTACTTTTGCCTTCTTGGTACACGCTCCCTTCTTGCACCAACTACCTCCACTTACTCATGTCCTCTTTACTGGATTGGCCAGTAAAATTGGTTATTTCGCCGGAGAGTCTTGTCTGATACTAAGTGGTACTCTGGCCATCACACAGTATATATATATATATCTGACGAACTATTTTTCACTAACTACTCGCACGGCGAGTCCCACCTCGTGGGGGAAGTTCCGTATACCAGTCTTTGGCGAGTTACCTTCCTTCGCTGCTGTAGTAGCTCCCCAATAACTGCCAATGTTTCCTCGTCAGCGATTGCACTAAGTCAGAGTACAAAAACTAAGTAGAGTAATTCTTACCAATCCGCGAGTCTGAGTCCAATGTCATGTTTAGGCGCAGAGTTGGGCAGCATAATGGCATGTAGGCTGGTGGTGGTCAAGGCAGTGGCATGGCAACGTTCTTCTTCGAGAGCTTCCCTCACTCTATCTAGTGTGCCCGAGGGGCCTATTTACACCCCCTGGCGCCAACTGCATTCGCCTTCCAGAACAGGCCAGAAAGCTCGCGGACGAACTCGCGTCGAAACTACTTCCGAGCCACGTGACTGGTCCTGATCACGTGGTAGTTCCTGGTTACGTGATAAGCTCCGCAGTTCATTTCCAGGAGGACAGACATCATATCCAGGAGGACAGACATCATATCCAGGAGGACAGACAACCTGCGAAGCATTGGAGTCTGGCGGTTCGTTTGCTTTCAGGGGTAAACATAGTACAAGATCGAATGTGAAGGGAAGAGGTTGCGATAAGCACAGCTGCTCAGTTGAGCAGCAGCTCAGCTTTTGAGCGTTAAAAGTAAGTGATTGATTCGGAGTTAAAAAAATAAATACTTTAAAAAAATTAAAAAAATTTAAGTTCTCGTTTTTTAATAAAATTGTAATGTAAGTACACATTAACAAATGTATTTTCTACGCAACAAAACTTTCAAAAAATTAATTTTTTTTATTAATAAAATATGTCTGAATCAAATTATTTAGGCAGCAGTTTAAATTTAAATTGGTTTTCCGTGAGTTCAACTTATGACTGTATTTCATAAAGATTAATACACTTTTACTGTCTGTGTGTACAACAGTAACGTTAGTTTTCCTATCACCGTACTGACTTAACTTCGATAAATGGTGTGTTTGTGCGCAAAGTGCAGGTTGCTCACCTAGTGTAAATACCATGCATTATAAGTCGTTCCAGGTAACAGCAGTAGGATGGGATGCGGTGACGAGCTGCTGACGGGTATACAAACCCGAGCATTTGCCAGGCAAAGGGTCAGTCAGCAAGTGAGCAGCCAGAAGAACTACGGAAAGACTACTAACGACGAGGAACGAGTGTGGGGAAGCTCTGCCCGAGCGAGTACTAGCTCGTCAAGCTACACGCTGGATGAGTCTCTGAAAAAGTGATAACTCGCTAATGAAAAACGTCGCTCGCAGAACGAGTATTACTGACACGTTGGTAACCGAGCGAGTGGGAGACTCGTTACTTCACGCTGGTTGCTGATCGAGTGGGGACTCGATGTGACTTAAACGGTAGTCGCAGAGCGAGTTGGAGTTTCGTATCCTCACGACGGTCGGAGAGAGAGAGAGCGAGAAACTTTCTTGGACGGAAGAAACGAGGCGAATACCGGCAGTAGTTAAGACTGTATTTTCAAGACTAAATATTTTAAATACTCATTTAGCATACTTGAAATGAGTTTTTTGAAAACCTATTATTTTTCCTAGAGACAATATATAATAACATATTTAAAGTTAAGAATTCGAGGTGAACTTAAAAATATTAAGGGTGATTAAAGGCTATGCTTTTAAAAACCGGTTAAATAGTTTTCAGGACTGAAGCCAAGCGAGTTTTATACATTCGGGGCTCTATATTATAATAAAGTCTTGGTTCACTGTTTTACGTCAATGTTAAATCATGTTACATCTTTATTTCCAGTTTATAGACTTTAAAACTTCGTACAGTTATGCTGCGGACTGCTGTGTAAGGAAGGAGCATTCTACTACAAGCTTTTATCAGCACTATAGCCATTTTGTGATTGTCTTTATTTTGGTACGAATAAAAATGTTAAAATGCGAATGGGCCAAAAGTATTTGTACCTCTGTCTATTTTCAAGCTTCTAGGTTACTATCCCAAAAAGACTATGAAAAAAAAAATTCAAAAATCTTTTTTTAACCAAAAATATGTTATTCTTAATATTGCAAGTATTTTCATTTAAGCAAAAAAATTTAAAAAGACAATATGCCCCATATTTCTGTTGTTACGTTTAATTTATAAAACACAGCTATCCCGTTAACCACGTTTTTCGTGTGCCAAAAGTAAGAAATACCACTTGGGAACATTTTATTTTAAATGGTACTCAAATATATTTCTAAATTGAATCATTTTTGTATCACAGTATTTTTAAATCGTCTCAAATAAAAGTGATATTATAATTGGAATCAAGCATTTTAATGAAACCGATTAATTTTTACGAGGTATATATATAGGAAAAATAAATGTTATGAAAACTTACATAATCTAATGTTAGTCCATATAATTTTTTTTGTGAAATTCCACGGCTGTGTCATATCAATTAATACTCACAGATAGTTAGAATTTCTTAATTAATATTAGTCTTGCTTATTGCTGCTTGAGATGGTGGGACAATATTATAACAGCGTGTTTTTTATTTATTGACTAAAATTTTAAAATTGTGTAAAATTGTTGAAGATTTAGTAATTCTGAATCACTTAAATAAGCCACGTAATGCAATGTACCTAAGTGTTTTTAAAAGAATGCCGTATTGTGATATCAAAGTTTTTCCCTTCATTATTTAATCACTGTTTTTAGGACGCGCGTGAATTTTTCTGTACAGCAGTTAAGCGCCGGCTTACCGTCGTTCACGCGGTGGTCAGCGAATGAATAAGTGAGGCGGGCGGTGCCCTACAGTGAGCATTAGGCGGCGCCCTGCAACGAGCGCCAGGCGGGCTCAAAAGAAGCCGCGCATCAATTATGCGGCTCGGCCGGTCTGCGCGTTGAGAGCCCTCTTTGTTTATACGGCGGCGGTTTTGCCGCACGTTTGAAGACTTTTAATTCGCTCCCCGGATTTCGTCGGTCGCCGGGGGACACAGGCGACTGTGCGCCCAGTGGTTGAAGTGCCGCCCGCGATAACTGCGTGGAGTTGTGTCTATGTGGTGTTGGGGATAACAGGGCGTGTTACAATTATTTATCTGCTTTCTCTGGCCTCCCGGCATTCGGTTGAACGAGGAACTAAACAATGTTCGAGTGCTGCTGAAAAGAAACTGTTTGTTATTTTTACTATTAATAATTTTTTAAAAAAATTTTAAATTTTTTTACACATTAATAAAGCTGTTTGAAAACAAAACTGTTTAGTTTAAACTTTCGGCTTGTATGAGTGAAACCTGACCCCTTATACAATCAGTTCTGTCGTTTAATGTTTAATATATGGCTTTAAATGATTGTTACTCAACACATAGTTATAGAATATTATATTGCTAGTGTACAGTGTTAGGTTAATTACTACACTTACTTTAAACGCGAGTATTCAAAAATATGTTTTCCTTATTTTTTCCCCAAGTATTTTCAAACTTCATATTTAGAAAAGTAGTGAAAGAGAAGTGCTTGAACATCCCCCTCCTGCGGTGGATTTACATCCCTTGCACAAAAGCTTCCTTTTCCCGTATACTCTCTGGACAAAATAATTTCTGCCAATCGCATTTTTTAATTGAATTTCTGGTGTTTCCAAATACATACTGGACTGGAGTGAAGCCAATCAAGTTAGATTATGCAATGAAATAGCTTTTACTTTTAAATGATAATTTATTTTTCGTTAGATAGCCCTTAAGGTACTTTGGTAAGTAGTAAAATAAGAATTGGTTTCATGGCACTAATTCTAAAAGGGCGTGCATATTTAAATTATTTGTACTTCACAGAAAAAATCACTTCATGTACAAAAGATTATTTGGAAACTAGTTGACAAGAAATAGTTTGTGATAAAACAAGAAAGATATTGTAACTTTGTAAAACACATGGCTATGGTTATTTTTGCATATATTTAATACGTTTTTCGAGATAATACTGAGTAACTGTATTTCATACGAAAATTGGCGCATATTTTAACATTAAATTGATATTTTTTTAATAGATTATTTTTTAAACCATTGAAAGATAATCTAAAATATCCAACACTTAGAATTTATTTTACTATAGCGTGCTTATTAATGTACGCAGTTAATACTGAAGAGCTATTCTGGAAACCTTTCTCAAATATCTATAACTATTGGAGGTACTGGGATAACACAATGCATAAATGCCTGCGTTAGATTCCGAACCAATTATTAATGCGAGCACTATTTTGTAACGTTACATTTGTGTTCATGTAAATGTACAAATTTACAAATATCTGCAATTTTACATGAATACGTCTTTAATGTTTATAATACAAAATGTATGTTCATTCGGCTATAAATTGAGTTTTTTTTAAAGCCTCCTTATTTTATTTTCGGGAAAATTTTCGAGATCAATAGCTGCATATTTATAATATTTACAAGATCAATCATCCTAACATTAAATAAATATTTCCAAATATTTTACATAATTGAACGATTTGCAATAAAAATTACAAATATCCACTTAATTTGAGATTGTAAATAATATTTCCTTGATATTTGGAATAATATTAGTGCCTTATTTATTTATTTTCTAATTTTTATATACATATAAGCTTTTTTGCTACTTTCATGCAAGTTTTAGATGATATTTTAATTAGTTACGAAGAGTAGCCTTTAAATAATATAATGACTACATAACTGCTGCAATGCTTCTAACTAAAATTAACATAGCCCATTAGTAGGTACACTAAAAACGTGGTCTAATAATAATATTAAATGTTACTATTTGCAATAAGTTTTGTAACTTAGATCTTTGTAAAAAAATTGTCACATTATTAATGTTTATGATTTTTTTGTATGAGTTCTACTTAAAACAATGTAAATGCGTTTCTTTAAATAACTGCTTACAAACATTTCAATAAATGATTAAAAATAATAATTGTAAATGAAAACATGTGGTTCCCGCCCGAGGCAGGGTCGACATGGATGGAACGGGGCTAACCATCACAGGAGTCGGCTGCCCCACCCGAGGGACAGACCTGTGATGGGGGCCGTTTTTAGAAATATTATGTCATTAGTGACATTTCTCGTGTTTCGAAGGTCAAGTGTACAAATTTAAAACTCAGTCTGATGAACGATACGCGAATGAGGACAATACATGACGAACATGCAACCATTAAATTTTTATATTAGAAAGTCAAGAGTTTAAATTTGTTTAAATTGTTTTGAAATGGTAGAAGTTGAATTGAATGAGTTTCATTAAAATAGCAATATTTTCACTCTCGGTTACGTTATATCGTATCGCAGTCAGGCCAAGCTTTGTACTGCTATACTCAATAATGTTGACTCGGCCACACTACTGGCCCTGCCTCGTGGCCGAAATATGGCGGAACAATAGTGTGCGCCTGTGGAATCGATTTGCATTGTGTCTACGCATGTAGTCTCTTTGGTTTTTGTATTTCTACCAATGAAACTATGCAACATGATTTTCTGTGATTCTCTGATATTAGGTGTTCCTAAAGGTTTTTTTTTTCGCACATTCCAAATATGCAATCCGTTTTTTTCCTATCACGTCCTGTATTTCTTTTTTGCAAATTTATTTAAATGTAAAGTTTACAAAGGGAATTTTTATTGCGAAGGGAAAATTTTACTTTGGTAAGAGGGAATTGTTGATAATACTTGTTACACCCAGCTAACTTTAGGAGGGAAACAGTATTTCATTGTTTACATGCTGTAGTGTGAGGTTATATTTGATACATTAAGTTCCACAAGAACGTGCTGCTCATAACTTCAAAGTTAAGCCTCTGGGGCATGGATGAGTGGTATTTTCGAACTCAGAGGTCTAAGCTCTTTGATGCAATCGTCTTAACTCCGTGGCTAACACTTTAACCGATTCGAACGTTGTAATGCTCGGACCAGTTGCAACGTGCAGCCTGTTGCATCCAAATGCACTTTGCATGTGCAGCTAGACTAGCCAACACCTAATGTATATCCTAAGTGCAGCTAGTTACGCGCGCTCGTTAGATCGTTACCTATTCTACGGGATTATCGGGTGACCTCATTTGATCTCAAATTAAAAACAGGAAATTTTTTATGATTTTTTTATTGGCAAAAATAATAAAGCGTTACATTGTTCTTAAGCATACATACATAAACAATACATGATATATAAGCAGGAAAATAGAAAAATTAACCTAACAGGTATCGTTGACCCTTTTTTTTTTTTCATTACAAACTAAGTCACACCATAACAGTCTTTGATGGTAGGCTGTGAGGTTAGAGACTCTAAACTAAGACACACTCTTACAAACTAACATGTTACGATGTACCGTCAAACTTAAAAGCTAAGACAATTTTTGTTTCTCTGTTAATTGTAAATTTAAAAAGTATTACGAACTAAATGTGTTCTTACCGTAGAACCTATGAACAAAGACACACTATTACAAACTATAATGCCATTATTTTAACTCTAGAAACTATAAACTAAGACACACTTTTACAAAACGTACCGTTGCCCCAGCGCTATGTAACTTCTTAAACAAGACTAATGGATACAGACTGAAGCACTTATAAACGAAGGAATTATTGCAGATTTTGCGCGGTGTTCTTAACATAGAACCTTACAAACTAAGATACACTATTACAAACTTTGATGCCATGTTACATCAAGAAACTATAAACTCAATCTTATACCTATCTCTCCACAAAGATTACCCCGATCCCGACGCTCTCTATAACCTCTTAATTACGAGATACCGAAATACATGTTGATACGCTAAGAATTACGAACTACATAAGAGACGCTCGTTGTACAAAATATAGTAATCCTTCCAAGTATTAGACTTTAAGAAATAGAAGCTTGAACATTATACGCTACAATTATAGAATCTATGAACTAAGAAACACTATCGATATGAACCCGTAATACCCGAACTATCAAGTGAGGTATAAGTAACATTACAAACTAATGATATGAGGCGGAATGTCGACCGAACTCATGCCGCTACATACCATCTACTTACAAGCTATTACATAAGACATGGGCGGCATAGGCACCGATATAAACGGAAAACTTATTTTTACTTAGGAGTATACTATTCCCGGCACTGGCCACAAACGAACATATAAAATGTTATAAAACTATAAAATTACAAACTAATGAAATGAGGTAGATTGTTGTCCATAAAGTTTTGCGTCGTTAATGAACAGCGACTGCTTACAAACTATAAGATGAAGCCGAGACGGTTAAGCATTTAAACTTAGACATGATTAAATTCTAAGGCGCATGCAATTGCCTGAACCAATAAAAAAGACAATACATAAGATATCATGAATGAAGCAATACATAATAAAGAGAATATTTCAGAAGAGTTAAAATATACGATAGCCTTCGCAGATGATAGGCGGTTACATGAAAAAAAAATGTTAATCGAAATTAACAATTCCAATAAGTGTTGAGGTCCGGGCCTCCGGGGTTTCCATTTCGGGTACCCATGACGCAGTTCGCCTCAGGAGGCTCGTTAGTAGAAGCTTCCACCATCTCCGCCTTCGCACGCGACCTGGTAGGGTCCGTGTACTAAAGACAAAAATTAACACTAACGCTATTGCTTAGAGATTACAACTGGTTCGGTAGGAACAGAGATACTCACTTCCATCGGATGATGGGCGTTGGCGGATGTTCCATCCGGCCTCGCCATACCGTTGCTAATGGTCCAAGCCAGCAACACCATCAGGACTCCCAGAGTTTTCATTTTAGCGGATACTTCACAGCGTCCACAAACTGCAAATGAAAATAGAGAAAATGTACATTTCAGTTGTAAAACAGAACCTCGGTCCCTAGGAGGAACTCGTAGGAACATATGGCTACATACAAAATAAAAATTCTGAAAAGAAGTTAAAATATTCTAGAGTACTTACATGGAGGAGCAGAACACCACGGAGTCACTGGTTGACACTGTCGCTTCGGAGTTACTTGTTAACGCCGCGGCTATCAAATAGCTAGTGCCTTTCGTAGGGCGGATCGGAAATTTATATACTGTGCCTCCCGATAACAGGACTACACAATATTTAATAAAATTACCAAAGTATGACGTACTTCGGGAAAAAAATAATTACACAAAATTCCTTAAATAATATTGAACCACAATTGTTAACTATGGATCAACGCTAATCGGTATGAATAATTGCTTCATGTGACTTGGAATAATGGTGAAATGATTCATACGTTAGGTACCTATTTGAATATTTTTCCTGGACTTTTGGCGTCAACTAGGTATCTCGCACATCTGTATCCCATTATCAAATGACATATAATATTTTTTAATCTGAATTGACGCAATGCACTGATACTTAAAAATTGTTTGGACCTATGAAAGAGTAACATGTCAATATGTTCATAAACTGTTTTCGAGATAGCAATTTACAGGCAACCTAGAGACCCCGTGTTAAGATACGGAGCTATTGATAAGTGCGTTCTGCACGTGACTATCCGACTATACAGAGAGCTCTCGGTAACAAACAACAGAATAAGGTGGGCTCTCGTTGCACAAAAAACCATGTATTTTTCTCTGGCCTATCATCTACGGCTCTGGCCCGTGGAAGAACATGTCGCGATGCACGTAACTGCAGTGCAGCGGCATTGAGGGAAGGCTAGTTTCACACTTGCGAGCCAGCGACCTGAGTCGGCTGGGCAAGATCGTTTACTCGGGAGCGATGTAGTTGCATTAGAAGGTACAGCGGCATATCGTTAGTAACGAGTGTTACTAGGCAGAAAATACAGATTATCGGGGCGTTGGTCACGTAAATTCCAGAATATTGCTTATCCTCATCCAAATATAGTATCGCTAAGGAAAATAGTGTATAAGTACGCGATATTATATTTCTAATTAGGTACATATGGCGCAAATAAAATAGGAATTTACCAATATGTTAGCCATATCATCGCAGCTAACAAATATTATTTTCATATTTAGGTATACCTAACTCAAGTTCCAAATAACAAAATAATGACCGTTACAATAACTTGTTTTTATTTTCCCCGTTGTGACATTGTGTTGGACATTCCAATTGATCTGATACCTAACAACATATAAATTTGAATAATTTATAGAGCAACTAAAACATAACATTGAGAAATAACATAGCAACCGACTTGATGTTTTCTCAAGCATACCTACATGTTGCACCACCCGAGATGGTACAGTATGACGAACGATGGTCGCGCATAATTATTATGCAATGTATGACATCGACATTTCATAACGTTACAGCACAACGTATTGAGCTTTGAAACTCGCGTCAAGCTTATATCGTCATACTTTACGTTACGTTTGTGCTCCTTGTATCTACACAGACTCACGCCTTGCCCACAAGGAAACTTGCCTATTGTTTCTATTTACGATGTGTAACGTTTCAAGATAACTTAACGTGAAGTAGCACAGGTCTGGGAGCAGGTACGAGGGATGTCCAAGCATCTTAGGTTCTTATTGAGAAGCTCACCAGCCCGCTACGATCGCAACGTTATGTTACGAGTTCAAGTTTTGCGATATGACATGCACCGAAACTTATGTGCAACAGTTTTGTCACCTGTGTGCAACGTCTAAACATCTTTGGTAGCATTTTGTGTCGGGAATGTATTAGGGAACGTGTTACGACACCGCTAGACTCGTCTATAGCGAGAAAAATTCGAGTGCATTATTTCTCCGGTGCATCCAAGTGCATCGGGTGTTTGTTAAGATTGTGAAATTTAGACTTGTACATCGATGAGCATTCAGGGGATAGGGGTCCTACGTTCTTGTGTTCCCGACTGTAAATGAGCTCCCGTAAGTGTTTAAATAACCCAAACGTGTTCTGTTATATATGTTGTAGTTATGTAACTGTTAATCAAAGACAATACATCAGTAGTTTTGTGATAAAATACTGTTATGCTTACTTCGGCACAAAGCTTGGTGATCAATACAAAAACTGGGCACCACACAAGTTATGTCGTACATGTGTCGAGGGACTGAGACTGTAGAAAAATGGTGCGAAAAAATCAACACCCTTTGCAATTCAAATGGTTTGGAGGGAGCCACAAAATTATATTAACGACATTAATTTCTGTATGGTTAACGTTCAAGGTCATAACGCAAAAACTAAGAAGAGCATACAATATCCGAACATCCCTTCGGCCATACGACCAGTTACACATTGTGAATCTCTTCCTATCCCAGTTCCACCTTCCGTTCTGGATAATATGCTACAGGAGAGCAGTTCAGAAAATGAATGTGATAATGTTGATGATTACAAGACCGGAGAAAATTCTGCGCCTAAAATATTCACTCAAAATTAACTTAACGATTTAACTCGTGACTTCAATCTGACAAAGAATGCTGCTCACTTGCTTGGATGAAGATTGAAAGCAAAGAAATTTCCTTTTACATGTAGTTTCGTTCACTTGGTACCTATAGGACTCGAGAGAAGGAATAAATGAATTTTTTTACGGAAGAACAGTCTCTGGTTTATTGTTCTGATATTGAGAGTTTATTGAATTTCTTTAACTTCACTTACAATCCAAGTTAGTGTAGGTTTTTTATAGACTCGTCCAAAAGTAGTCCAAAAGGTGTAATTTTACATACAAAAAATTTATTTTGTTCATTACCCATTGCGCATTCAGTGAATCTCAAGGAAACATATTAAAATCTTAAAATTCTGCTGAAATGCGAGAACTACGAAAAACATTCTTGGACAATCTACAGTGATTTGAAGAGTATTGGTATGCTACTTGGTCTACGATCTGGCAACACAAACATGCTGTTTTTTATTTGTGAACGGGACAGCAGAGCCAAAGACAAACACTGGTAGCAGACAGACTAGCCGAAAAGAAAAATTATACAACCCGGTTCAAGAATAAATAAATGTACCTCTTGTTCAACAAAGTAAGGTACTATTACCTCCTCTTTACATTAAACTTGGATTAATGAAGCAGTTCGCTAAAGCACATTCAAAAGAAGGTGACTGCTTCTAGTATTTGGTAACAAAATTTTGGAAAATATCTTATGCGAAACTGAAAGAAGGGGTCCTTGTGGGACAGCATAACATAAAATAAATAAAAGACAGTACGTTCAAAAATAAAATGAATATTGTAGCATAAAAGGCATGGGTTTCTTTTAAAGAAGTTGTGGTCATAGTTTTAAATAGTAAAACGTATCCAGAGGACAAAATAATGGTTAAGAAATGTTGGAGGATTTCATAAAAATAGTATGTATTATGAATGTGAAACTTCACTTATTACATTCACATATTAAATTTTTCTCTGCGAATTCGGCGATGTCAGTGAAGAACAAGGAGAACGTTTTCATCAGGACATAAAGGACATGGAAAAGAGATACCAGGGAATGTGAATTGTACAGATTATGACGGAATACTGCTTCATACTTAAAATAGATTGCACTGATGAATGAAGACAATCAAGAAAGAGAAGATTGAACCCACATCAGACAGATCTTGAAGTGAAATCAGCGAAGACGATGAATTAAATTGTCAGATACCATTGTCTTTTCGTAACAGTCATAGCATTTTAAAGTGCGTATAATATCGTATACTATTGTTTACTGTAATGCAAGTGCATTGCAATGTCATACTGGTTTATAAAATACACGTCTTTTAAATGAAACTAAAATAAATTGTTTACTGTCCAAAAATTTAATTTACTAAAAAGGTTTTATTCACCCTTGGTCTGAACAAGCGTTTTGGGTGCTAATTCGCACATAACATCTTTAATACTACCCGTATGTTGATACGAAAATTGACTTTGAAAAAGGATGATTTTTTTCTAGCAAATCAAATGTATGCCAAGTTTCATCTAGCATACTATGGTCGCGGACAGTCATCGATACTGACTCCAGACAGTTTCGAGAACAAGGCTTCGTTAATAGTATTTGATGTTTCCAAATAGGATGATCGTATAAATTCAAAAATCATCGACTGTAGGATAGAGATATCGACGAGTAGAAATTTTCCACCTACCGCCTATGCTTTTAATGTGATAATTTCACGATATGCTTGCATCCAACAATTGCTGAGAAAAACTTGTGAAAATTGTGTCATCGATATTAATTTAGTTACTACCGAGCATTGTTAACGATAAGATGTACAGCAACATGCAAGGTTTCCAGAGCCAAATTGGATTCGTGCTCAAGGAGTTTGGTGTTAATTACGAGGACGACGGCAGGAATCGAACCCGCACCTTCCGACCTCAATATCCCTGGAAATTATTGGACGAACAAGTATACGTTTTAATTAATTGTTATGAAAATTTTACCGTGACCTGGAGTGGAACGAAAGTAATTTTCCGTACCACCAAGTGAAAGATACTCTAGACGATTTGCTACTGCAGAATCCGCGTGACATTATTTATGACATCGTACCTGAGCAGAAGAAATGGCTAAGTCACTTGTGTGAAGCACCAGTTGAAATTTTAAACCTGCATATCTACTATAGCTGTCCTTCCCTTCGCAAGCTTAGTGCAATGCACTGCATGCAGCAACACGTCAAGTTTGAACTAGTTTGTGCCTGTACAAACTTGCGGCTTATGCGGAAATGGCACTCGCAGTGAGAGTAGAAGCCTGCATATATAAAAAGCGTGCACACGTTTGTGCCTTCAGTATCCATCCGAACTGCAAGAAGATGTTTAGTTTCATCTTGCCAACGTGTACACGAGCGTAAGCTTCAGAAGTGTTGAGTACAGCTAATGGGATGCCAGATATCTGCGCACATACACGGAAACATGTGATGGAGGCGCTCAGAACTGCTGGTTTTTGCACTTTCCTGTGCCCTGCGAACCGACTAAGCAGCTACAAGATTATTGCGAACCTGGAAACTGTGTCGTATATCACATGAGACCGCACACAATTCTTCCTGCTAGCATCGCCGAAGTAGTCGCCTCGTCTTCACGTGCAACACCAAACATGGACGTGATGCAGCAGGTTGTGACCTGCGATGCATCTACCCAAACGTCCAAACGACGTGCGTCTCGTCGTAGTTCAGTCAGTGAACCGGTCTCAACAAGCACCGATTCAAAGCCCAGGCGCCGCCGTGGTCACAAACGTCATCGTCCATGTCTCACCCAAGCAGTCATTGTCGAAGAAGATGACCTGTCGTAAACCTGTGTTCCTGGGCCCGTGACTTGCAAACCAGTTGGAACCGGAGTAGACGGGTCTCTGAGTCTTTCAGTCCCTTTATTGCGGCAGCTTCCAGAACTAAGGCCAGTGAAAACCAACTACAAAGTGGATGTCACTAGTTTGGTTCCTCACATAATAACCCTGCGTTTATGAAGTATTTCATACGTCCCGGGCATACGTTGTACGCATGTGCGAGTTTCTATCAGTTGCATTAACTATTTTTTTATATCCATAAGTATTTAAAATAAATTTTATGCGTAGTGGGGAATGTATTTCGTTCTGTTTTAATGAAGGAAAACTACTGTAGTTGAAAATTCGAAAGACGTTTAGTAAGGCCACCGTATGATATATTTTTTCCCGACTTGCAGTTTTAATACAAATAGGTTTTTGCCGAAAAATAATTTATTATTTAATAAATAAAATAGAGCGTCAATTTTTACAATTTCAGTAAAAGTGTTAGTATCAACACGATGTTAAAACTTTAAAAAAAAATTCCTTCGTATTTTATTTATATATTTTTTTTCGAAATTGTAAATAAAAACTATAAATAAGCGGAATTATGAAGGAAGAATATTATACTCAACAACCTGCAAGTCACTCAACTCTTGACTCAGATGCAGTTATCTCGTTGTGGAATGACATGCACACTTCGCAACACGAGTGCGTTGGACGCGCACGCCCACAGCCTCGCGGCTCGCCCGTGGGGAGGAGAATCAGGTCGCTGCACGCGTTCACAAAAACGAGCAGACCGGTGTTACACGATGTAAACACGACAGCTCGCGGGAGACGCGCAGCGCGCCGGTTGGGCCGCTGTTGCGCGCGCGGCGCTGCGGCGAGCTGTCAATGGAGAAGTATTGGTCCCGGAGCTGCCCCCGGCTATTAGGTGCATTTACATGGATCATATCGTGTACACGAGCCGGCGAGCCGTGCATCGCTGGCTTGGGGGGGAGGGGGGAGAGCGCCAGCATTAGCCGCAGAACACACACGCAAACGGACAAACAAACAGACAGAGGCCCGCCGACCCCCCAATAATAATGATTCGTCTCGCGGGACAAGCGATAATTCAACCACCTCTCCCCTCACCACCTCCCGGACCGTGCAGTCCACATTTCCCACCTATGCGACCGCATCACACGCCCTCTCTCTCGCTCGCAAACACCGCGCCTCGCGCAAACATTCAATATTGGCGGCGACGCGACACGCCCTGTGGACCGCGTGCTGGTCGGCGTGAGCGTGACGTGTGCGGAGAGAGTGCAGTGCACGCCTCGCCCCGGGGTGCACTGCCACCCACGTGCACGCACCTGTGTGCAGTGCCACCAGCCCTGTCCCTGGCTGGGAGCGGGTGCTTGGTCTGTCTCACATCGGACATTCACATCACGACCACGACCGCTGCAAGATCCGCACATTTGCAAGTAAGATACAATAAAAGAAATATTACAAGAAAATTTACAGACGCGACTGTGTAAAAGAGTTTTTTTTTTGTTGCAATTTCTTTAACTTTGATCCTTTGTCTCGTATCAGTTGCGTGTGCAGTTTGAAAGATTGGCATTTAAAACAATAGAAACTGTGGACGCAATTTAGCGTGTTGGGTGTAAGTAACTACAATTTGTTTAAACTTTGCTGTGAAATTTCAAGTTGCTTGAATTTTTACATTGCTCGTCGTTTCTTGCAAACTAACCGATCCTTGAGTGGATCGTGACACAGGTGACAGAGACGACCGAGCAGGCATGTCCCTGTGTGCATTGCAACCCGCATAACCTGCGTGTAGTGCAACCCGCATGCACCTGAGTACAATACAACCCCCATGCACTTGCGTGTAGTTCATCTACGTGCCTCGGTGTACAGTGTAGATAAGAATTGAAGGAAAATAAATATCTACATTGACTGTTGTTAATCATTACTAAATTATTAAAAATAAATTGTAAATAAGTTTAAATATCCAGCCAAATATTTTTTTTAATCATGTGTAATTTTTATTTTGATAAAAATACCTTTTTTTATGCGAAGATGTCATACATCTTTGGGAAAAAGTTTTATTAAATAGAGGGTTAGGTAAATTTATATTCTATGTATGCTGTGTAGGGTAATTATGATCTACATTATAAGTTATGTAATTATGAGCTCTTATATGCAATCTTTTAATATCGAATACTATTACGTAGGTATAAAACATAGTTTTTAATTACTCATAAACTGATTTTATGACTTTTAATAAGTGTTTAGTAAACGTTTTGCTCTTCCCCATATCAAAATGTCATACTGCTGAATAAACTGAAAAAAAATCAGTGTAAAACATTTCAATTCTTTCAAAGTATATAAACACAATTTTCCACATGTTCTCATTTAGATAAGAAAGATGTTCTTCAAATTTAATAATAATATCGAGCACAATACGTAAGTATTATAAATTCTGTACTCTTTCGACGATAATACATTTTTCGCAGTTAACAGTTCTTTCATTACAAACTTGAAATGTTCGGTAGTCTGACAATAAATGTTTGCAAGAAAGCATTATAGTTTTATTTATATTTAGAATACAAAAACTGACATATAATCTATATTCAGTTTGGTTTAGCTTATTATTAACAATTTCAAATATAAAATGCCATTTTTCAAAAGAAAATTAAATTGCAGTATCATCTGCACAGAAACCATCTGCTTCTCTGTGTCGATGTTACGTGAATTATTCATAAAAAAATTAACAAAATCGGTTCTATATTACTGCCTTGTGGACTTCCTATATCTAAATTTAGGGAGTCTCCTAATGTATTATCCTCTTTTACTCTTTTAGAACTATCCTTCAATTATTTACTTTTAAACGAAGTGTTTGCCTTGAAGTATTTTATGTGAGACTGTATCAAATAACCTAACAATATCCAACATTACACCAACTATTTTTTTTATCTTGTTTAATGGATTAGTGCACCAAATTTGTTTCTTTGCATAAAGCAACATTTGTTCTTAAACCTCTTCTTAACCCACGTTGTATTTTGTAGTTATATAAAAATGACATTAAATGTTTTGTGACACGTTTTTCTTAAATTGTTCAGATGTTATTTAATATCGAGAATGGTCTATAGTTACAGATGCAGAGTTATCCAACTTATGGAAGGATGTAATAAAAGATTTCTTTAGCCGTTTAGGAAATTTCCCCGAACATAAGCTTAAAATTGCTGTATGAGCTTTGGGTTTGAACAATTTATATATGTGTTCTTTAGTAATTTTACACTTCTCTCAATTAGCACAGGGTATTGGTGTTTTTTTAGAAATAAAAAATGTATATCCGATTCAGATATGGGTAAAAAAAAGTTAGAATTTCCACAAACATTATTAACTGAATAATTGTAGACTTATGACAAAAAACCTTTTTTCAAAGATTCCTGAAACCTTATAATTTCCAAAATTGGTAAAATATACAGCACAAAGAGTGTTTGCAGCTAATTCTGGATATGACGTACCAGTTATTATTATAAAATCGTTTGAAACAGTTTAATATAAAAAATTAATTTTTTGCTAGCATCATCTTTAATAATATTTCATATTTTTGTAGAATATTATAAATTAAGTTCCGAAATGTAGGTTTTGCAGTAAATGTGCGCAGGATCTATAACGGCACTGCACGCAGAAACATGCCCACAGAGGCATGAGAGTTGCAATGCACGCAGGGGTATGCGTGTTACACTGCACGATGGGAATAGGAGGTTGCACTATATGCAAGGGCATGTGGGTTACACTGCTCGCAGGAACAAGCTGGTGCACTGCAGACAGAGGCATTGTGCTGCACAACACGCAGAGGCATGCGGGATTTAATGCATGCAGAAGCCTTGAGTGGCACTACGCAAAGAAATACTGGTTGCACTGCACGCAGGATAGGCTGGTTGCAATGCCCGCAGGTAAAAGATAGTAAATCTGTACGCAGGGGCATTGTGCGAGACTGCACTAAGAGGCCGGTGATATACAATAAACTTAGGGGAGTTGTCGCCACTGCATGCAGGAAAAAACTGTTTTAACTTGCATGCATTGGTGTTCTGCGGGACTGGACGCGAAGGCTTGTAGGTTGTAATGCATGCATACGCGTTGTGTGGCACTGCATCCAGAGGCATGACGGTTGCAATGCAAGCAGGGGTGTTGCGTGGGACTGCAAAAAGAGGCATGACCGTTGCACTGCATGCAGGGGTAATGAGCGGGTCTGCAATAAGAGGCATGACGGTTGCACTGCATGCAGGGGTAATGAGCGGGTCTGCAATAAGAGGCATGACGGTTGCACTGCATGCAGGGGTAATGAGCGGGTCTGCAATAAGAGGCATGACGGTTGTACTGCATGCAGGGGTAATGAGCGGGTCTGCAATAAGAGGCATGACGGTTGCACTGCATGCAGGGATGTTGAGTGGGACTGCAAGAAGAGGCATGACGGTTGCACTGCATGCAGGGATGTTGAGCGGGTCTGCCATAAGAGGCATGACGGTTGCACTGCATGAATTTAATTGATATTAAGTGGTGGCATATAACAATAACTTGATTCCTCTAAGTATCATCATCAGCATAATGGACAAGAAACAATTTATAATTAAATATCTGGCACAAGTGGCATACACCTTATTAGTTAAGGATGGAGGCTTACCATTTGTCCGAATGTCTTTTTGTCCGAACATCCACTTCTCCGAGTTCCTTTTGTTCGAATGACCACTTCTCCGAGCAAGCATCTCTCCGAGCTTTGAGGGGCGGATTGTGTCTCCCACCCGTTCAATCTTTCTCCACCCTGTCTCCTCGTTGACACCCAAACCCAGCACGGCAGATAGGCCTCCAATCAACGATATAATTTTTCACACTGGGAGGGGGCTGCCGAAACTAAAACCGATCTTACAATTACGTACATAAAGCGACTAAGTCGGACAAGCACGGGCCTAGTTGCCCGGAGAGCGGACTCTCAGGCTTAGCACATTATCGACTTAAGCAGGGTCCCACTTAAGGAGAATTCACACTCCTGCCTCAAGACACGACTTAGAGCGAGCTTTTTGAATAAATATATTTCGAATGTTTAAACTTTAAATAACATTTTGACAAGGTTGTAATTTAATTTTTACATGACAATTTGTTAATTCTATGATAGAGTTGTGACTAATTAAGACAAATAAAAAATTACAAATTATGCCTTACCCTTATCTCAAACTCCTACACCCCACTTTTAAATTAAATTATAATGGATTTGGTAGTGATTTAGTACTTTATCATGAAATTATATTTTGTTTTGAACCTCTTTATTTTACCCCTTGCAGCAATGGTTCAGCTTATCAAAAATTGTTTCAGACAAAAGTTTTAGACAATATATTTATAGGGTTCACAAACAGTTGGGGCTATTTGATGGTGTGCTTTCTTAGGGAATTATGATTTTTTTGTCCTCTAACCCCGGTTTTATCCACTCTTTGTAGTTAATATCAGTCGTATAAAAAAGTATTGACATTTTTTTGTTATTAGATCTTCTTAAACGTATTGCAATATCTGTTTACGGATATGATATTTATATTATTAAGTGATTTATAACGATTTTTCTGTTTTTCAAAAAACGTTTCACATTTTAATCTCTTTGCTTGGATTATGCCCATTAGCAAAATCGACAGAGATATTTATTACTTTCTTTTATGAATAAGTTTGGAAGTGATTTGTGCATAATTACGGTAGTTATCGTGTCCATAAAATTGTTACAGTGGTGGGTATAAATTTATTTATAAATTTTTGATTGGACAATGATTTTGTGATCTATGGAGCACGGAACGAAAAACTAAGTAAATATTTTCCGGAATTCGCACCTTGGTAAAGGCTACAATAGTTTCTCTTACTTCTAAATCTACATAGTTTTGACACTAAATTGCTACAGTGCTGCATAATTTTATAATATTATACATTTAAACTAAAAATGTTTAAATGGAATTCTCGAAAACAGTTTTAAAGATTTCAACCAAATTTATAGATTTAGTATTTTCTTGAGCGAGAACCGGATCTAGAAAGGTTCCGACTAAAGGCAAAATCATTTTCAAATACATTTTTGATTTTAAGTTCCTAAACTCAACAGAAAAGATATTTGTATAACATGGAGCTATATCTCATGGAAAACTAACTATATTAATGTTTTTAATCATCTTTACATTTAAAATTTAAGATATATTACAATATTTATAAATTTGCTTTTGGGGGTGTGTATATTTCCAATTCTATAATTTCGTTTTAATTTATCTCTAATAAACGTTATGATTTGCTAACATTGTTTAGTTTACTTAACCTAAAGAATCTTCGAAACCGTTAAATGTTTAATTGAGTTTCTTCTTTAAGTTTAACGAGCAAGATAAAAAAAATTTAAAAATTCAATTTTTATTTAAATAAATAACAATGTCACTACAACAATAAAATTGTGTGTGTATATATATATATATATATATATATAAAAGAAGTAGTTTAGTCATTTTTCTGTGAATAATTTATGCTAATGCTTAAAGTGTAACAAACATGTTTGTACACTCAGCTGCATAGTGCGTAATATTTTCATATCCTTCTACTATCAAAAAATATTATATTTTATACATTTTATTAATGCTTGGATTTATTGCTTAAATAGGTATGACGTTTCTGATGTGCGATACATTAATTATAAATAAAACACATTTTATATAACTGTATATAAATCCAAATCATTTGCTCACAAATAATACTTTGATATGAATTCGTGGCTTCGGTTTAAGTTGTTAAATAATATTTTAATTTTCAATCTTTAATGTGTCATACTTTAATTTATATTGGAGTTAGAGATAAAATAAAATGATCTAAAAAAATATAATATGGCTTTGATATTTTTGTAACACTTGTGATCGGCATCTTTGGAAATTGTAAGTTAATGCTTAATTTACGGTGTTAATTTTATAATAATTATTTCAGTTATGCAATCTTAATATTAACCTTATTTTCTCGTATATCAATCCAAAAAATCATACAGATTTAAATAAATATTACTTAATTTTATTTCCTTCATATTCATTTCCAATCTACGTCACGTTCAGTTTTTCCATTTGCTTTTTTGGACGCGAGATTCTTTAATTTTCATTTCTTCCGCAGAACAATTTAGACTGTAAAGCAAACATGAGTTAAAAAATGATTATTAAATGATACTTATGAGTCCTAGTTGCTATGTTCTCGGCGTGATGGCTCTAAATAAAGCCACAGTATTTAAAAAAAAAAACGGTCAGTTTTAGTTTCTGGTGTCATGGTGTTACAATATTTTCTTAATATTAAATAATAAAAAAAGATGTTACTAATTTTTTTTTCCTTTTAACGTGCCTTATTAAGAGACTGTAAAGCTGTTGTTGTAGGTGTTTGACTTTATTTACAAAATATCCTAAATCTCGGCTTCAAATGCAGACAAATGATTACCATCAGGAAGGTCTAAATATATTTTATAGCTTCTGCCAAGGGAAAGTGGGTAGACATTTTGGGCAGGTAGATACTAGTTGCGGAAGCAAATGTTCGTGTGTTGGCTTTATCACGATACTAGAAAATGGACTAGCATGTTGCTGTCTCTTCCTAGCCAGGTGGTCGTACAGACTAGCAGGATGCTGTCTCTTTCTAGCCAGGTTGTCGTACGAACTAGCAGGATGCTGTCTTCCTAGCCAGGTTGTCGCACGGACCAGCAGGTTGCTGTCTCATCCTAGCCAGGTTGTCACTCGGACTAACAGGTTGCTGTCACTTCCTAGCCAGGTGGTCGCACGGACTAGCAGGATGCTGTCTCTTCCTAGCCAGGTGGTCGCACGGACTAGCAGGATGCTGTCTCTTCCCAGCCAGGTGGTCGCACGGACTAGCAGGTTGCTGCCACCTCACAGGACGTAGAAGGCGCCGCCGGTCTGGCGGCTGTAGCCCGCCGCGGTGGCCGGCAGGTGGGTCTCGGGCAGCGCGAGCTTGACGGAGTGCGGGCTGCCTCGCCGCGCCTCGCCGCCCCTCACGATCGAGTCCTGCAGGCGCACGAACTTGGGCTGCGGGCTGGTCCTGACGGGCTTCCAGACGCTCGTCGTAACGGGCTGCAGGTAGACGTCCGTCTTCTCGGGGAAGATGGCCTGGTCGTGGCGGTAGCGCGAGCTGAGCGCCAGGTCCAGCGAGTCGGGCAGCTTGCCCATGCTGCCCGCCTGGACCCCTGGCGGGCTGCTCTGCGCCGGGCGACCGCCTGCACTGTTGCCCACCGCATTGTTGCCGGCACATGGAGCACGTGCTAGCGAAGTGAAGGTTACTAGGCAACGTCCGCACATGTTCTGTTCCCAGTTTGGTGGTAATAATATATACACCGTGTTTTTTTTTTTAAGAATTCTTTTTAATATGGTGCAAAAACATTTTCTCTTACATCTCTTGGCTTCATTCCCTCTTGCCTGAAGTACAGCTTTATTCTTCTCACGTAGCTACCAAACTCTGAAATAATTGAAAAACCACCCGCATTGTAGTAAGGTATGTTTTTGATGTCAAAACACATAAATTCATAAAAACATTCATCAAAAACCAATTAGTGCTTGATGTTAACATATTTATCATCGTTCTTCCAGATTTAAAAACGTTCGTATTTTATACTTTGATACTTCTATTTAATTTTCATTACAGTTAAAATGTACGTAATTAAAATAACTAAGCCGTAAATAGAGGCTGGTCCCATCTGAACCGAACACTCACTGCAAGCACCACTCTATTTACAAAGTTTCAACACACACGAGGTTAACATTTTGTACCCAGGTGTGGCCTAACCTGCACGTTTATATCAAAACAGAAGTGAAACTTAACCTTAGGTTTGCAGAAAATCAACAACGAGATCTAGATTGATTTTATTATTTTGATTTTATTATTTATATTCTCTTGTGAGATTATGAAATTACAAAAAAAGGAATTTCCTTAATAGTTTTAATATGTATCTCTCATCTACAAATATCAGGTACCAAAATTATTTTATTATATACACCTAAAGGCTTATAGTAATAAACAACATAGCAAATTTTTAACGTCTGTGATGATAATAAAGATAAATTATATCGCATTAGTAGTGTACATGTGGGGCACCTGCGCCAGGCTTCGAGGTTTAGATCCAAAGGACTCGACCACCATCTTGGATTGTCACGTCACGTCGGCCATCTTGGATGACCTTGAACTTGATCTTGACATTCAAAATTATGGCCAATATTCGCCAAAATCCACAAAAAAAATATTTTTTTTTGGAAAAAGAAATTCCACCAAAAATTTCAAAAAATTTGAAAAATAAACAATCATTCTACTTTGACGGAAAAATTCCCGTTTTGAGGAAAAAAAAATTCCCTTTTAATTCCTCAAAAATTCAAAAATTTTGAATTCAAAAAAATTCAAATTATTTTTGTCTTAGAAAGAACCAAAATTCCCCAACGACAAGCTATCCTAAGCCTCTTTCGGCCATCTTGGATGACCTTGACACTGACCATAAAATTAAAATTCTTTAATTTTAACTGAAAAATTCCGAAAAATATTCCACCAGATATAAAAAAATTGCTTACTTAAATTTTTAGTTACTTTATAGATTTCGGTCCACGTTTCGATTCCTGGCGAGAGTAAAAATGTAATATATGTTAAATGAAAATATATATTCTTAGAATAAATTAAAAAACTAATAAATTTTTTTTTATATCACATCCAACATCTTTAATTTTTACAAAACCGCTGCAATTATCGTTACGTCCACCTACTTGAAAAACTGTAATTTTTTTTTGCTATAAAATTGGGGGGGAAAATTCAAAAAACCAAGAAAAAATTGTATTATTCAAATTTTAAAAAAATCCGCCATCTTGAAATCAGAACACACCTTTGGAAGTTTATTTACGGCTACCATCTTGTATTCTAGAACGTTTCAATTTTTGTATTGCCACCGTCATAATAATCCATATGTTTTATGCTAGAAAATCGGAAAGAAAATTTAAATTTATAAAAGCAATTAATTAGTAAAATTTTTAATTTAATTACTACGCCTTCTTGGATTGTGACGTAAACATCGCTATCTTGAAAATCTGTATTATTATTACTTTTTAGAGGAAAAATATTAAAAATTTATAAAAAAAAAATAATTAATCAAATTTTAATAATATTTATTTAAGAAACTCATTTGTGTCTTTGGTTAGAACATTGTAGGGGCAAAAATAAAAAAATGGCGATGGATCCTTTCTCCACTTAAGCCGCCATAAGACTGCCCTCCCATCACTAATGCCAAGGTACATATATTACCAACTAGTATGATGGCACTTCCGCCATCTGGAGGCCACCATTTTGTTTTCGTCTGCTAGAGTGCGCTACCACCATATCAGTTTAATTTTTACCCACTAGAGTGAAACAAACATTAATTTATACTATGACAACCATCAAATTGTAATCTGGATGCATCTTGGAAATTCGTATTTATTAATGCAATGATTTGATTCAATCGTTTCAGTAGTATATGAATGGCGGAGCTGCGGCAGGCTTCAGGCTATGGTGTGTGGTGTCGGTGTCCGCCATCTTGGATTGTGACGACACGGCGGCCATTTTTGACTCAAAATTCCTCAAAATTCCTCAAAATTGACTCAAAATGACTCAACTATTCCCGTTTTAAGAAAAAAATTCCCGTTTTCGAGGGAAAAATTCCCGTTTCGAGGGAAAATTTCCCGTTTTATTCCGTAAAAATCCCAGAGGCTAGAAATGTCCTGATAGAGGCTTAAGCATCCTTAACTCAAGCCTCAGTTAAGCCTCTATCAGGATGTGACCTTGACCTTTGACCTTGACCTTGACCCCGACGGCCATTTTGGATCCGCTATCTTGGATGACGTAATTTTGTTTTCTCGAACATTCCGGCTTTGTGTTTTCCACCATTTTGTATGATGACGTCACCGTTGCATTTTCCGTTACGCCCGCCATCTTGAAAATCCGCAATTTTTATGTTAGAAAATCGGGAAAAATTTTAAAAATCATTAAAAAAATTATTTAATCGAATAAATAATAAAAATCTTAAAAACCACTGTTGCAGTTATGGTTACGGTCGCGATCTTGGATTATATAAATGTTGCATATTTCGTTACACCCGCCATCTTGGTTGAGTACCATGTCATTCTTACACTTTACGTTACGACCGCCATATTGGATCCTATTAATGTTGCAATTATCGTTATGGTCGCCATCTTGAAATTTAGATGCATTCTTGGAAATCCGTAATTTTTATGTTAGAAAATCGGAAAAAAATCCAAAATTCATCAAAAAATTAACTTAATATAATTATGATTGATTATATCGATTCCCGTCCTTGGTTCGAAACCGGTGAGGTCAAAAATTAAAAAAAAAAAACAACAGATCCTTCCTCCACAGAAGCCACCTACAGACTGACCTACCATCACCAATAACAAGGTATTTACCATAAGCTGGTATGACGTCATGTCCGCCATCTTGTCTTTGTCCGCTGGAGGTAGCCATCTTGTTTTCGTCTGCTAGAGTGTGCTAGCGACATGTTAGTATAATTTTCTCTTCTCCATACCTTTAACCTCGACTGCTGGCATTAAACTTTGACCTTGACCTTGAACTTTGACTTTGACCTTGAAATTTGACCTAGGCCTTAAAATTTTTACCGTGACCTTGATCTTTGACCTTGACCTTGAAATTTGACATAGTCCTTAAAAATTTTACCGTGACCTTGAACTTTGACCTTGATGAACATCATGGATCCGTCATTGTATGTTCAGTTCTTGCTACCAGGAGCTACCATATGCTAGTGGTCATTGCTACCATCATGTTTTCGTCTGCTGGAGGACACCATATTGTGTACTCGTCTTACCATCATGCTAGTTTTATTCTAACCTGCTACAGTGTAGTAATAATTTATTACTACTGAGGTGCCCGCCATCTTGAAATTTGACCGCCATCTTGAAATCATGTAATTATTTAGCTAGAAATGCGGGAAAAGTTCAAAAAGATTCCGAAAAAATCAATTATTAATTTACAAATTGAATCGATGGATTCCTGTCCACGGTTCGATTCTTGAACAGTGCCAGTTGTAACTAATTATTAAATAAATTTTAGATTCTGTTTTCCATTATCTTTCGAGGAGTTTATTAATCATTCACTCTACGAAAAACAACTCAAGTCAATATACCTGACCAACGAATTAATACAGTGCCGATTAGCCTATAATGAAAGTCTAATTTTTCAATAATCTGAATAACATATAAGCCGTTCATGTACAAAGCCACACATACAGGCCAATTGTCTTCAGACCATGAGACCGAGTCATGTCATTATCAGACGTATAGGCTAGTCATTTCAGGACTGCATGACCTTCGTCGTTAGCTAATTATATTCAATTAATCCATCATGACATTTTTATACATTCTAAAGGACCAAGTAACCTTGAAAAATATTTTAGTAACACCAAGAGGTTTTAAACTAGTACATATTCAATCACAAAATTTTGTACTACGGGCAATCATCAAAAAGGAAGCACCAACAACGAAAAGGCAGCAACGCCAACAAAAAGACAGATCATTTGGAAGCACCAACAACGTAAAGGCAGCACCGCCAACGAAAAGGCAGCACATTTGGAAGCACCGACATCGAAAAGGCGGCACATTTGGAAGCACCGCCATCGAAAAGGCGGCACATTTGGAAGCACCGACAACGAAAAGGCAGCACCGACAACGAAAAGGCAGCACATTTGGAAGCACCGCCATCGAAAAGGCAGCACATTTGTCATTGACTTCAATATTCATTGGCTCCAGGAATTCGCTCGCTCCAATTTTCATTGGCTCTAATATTCATTGGCTCCAATATTAATGGGCTCCAATATCAATTGGCTCCAATATTCATGGGCTCCAAATATATTCTGCTAGCTTGTGAACTTCTCATTGTTGAACAAAGATAGAGTTCTAGTACAAGACAGAATTTTATGTATTTTTTTATTTTTTTTATTAATTTTATTTTATTTTTAAAAATTTTTTACCCTGAAATTTTATGATATCAAAGAAAACTTGTGCCGTTTTTCTCCGTGTGCTTCTGATTATTTTTGTCAATATTATGGTGGTTTTCTCCGTGTGCTCTCGATTATTCTTGTTTATATTTTGATGGTTAATCCGTGTGCTTGCGATCGTTCCTGCGGTTTCGGTCAAAATTCAAGGTCACACTAATCCATTATGGCCACCGTGACGTCGCAATCCAAGAGGGTGGACCGTGAGAAATCTGAGATGCACTAGCAGGAAGGACGAACTTCCTTCTCCTTGGAGACTATCGTAGCTATCCTTCTTATGCGATCGATAGTGAGCATCCCGCATATAAGAAATAAATATTATTTACCTGCAAGCTATACGTGACGTCATCTGATGTTGAAAAGCGGAACTAGTTGCGGCACGTACCTTTGCATAAGATAAATTAACTCTCGCTGACAAAATATTTAAAAAATTGTATTTAAGTAATGGTTATTAATTTAAACTCTTAGTTTGCATCTGGCATTAGTCTCGGTAACTAATATGAATTCCGATTTAGGATCTGACGCTGTATCGAAAGAACATAGGTGTGAGTTTTGCAGCAAAGAGTTTATCTTGAGAAAGAATAAAAGACAACACGAGAAGAATGACTGTGTTAAAAATCCACTACGCAATATGATAAGTTGTGTTCGATGTAGCAAGTCATTTACGCGGAGAGAGAGCTTAAAAAGACATGGCAGAACTTGTAACGCCAAGCCTGCGTACAAGCTAGAGGACAACGATGAATCTACTACACTAAGGAAGAGTGATCTACATTACAACAATAATTTTCCTGGCTCTTCCGATCTCGACAAAGAACTTAAATTGAAGGAGGTTGATGATTTATGGAAGAATGAAGACAGTGGAAGAATCCTTAAAGAAAAAGTGAGAATATATTCCAGCCGAATTCAAGTAGATCTTTCCTACTTTGTAGAAATGATGGACTCCTAAAAAGGAAGCATGAAGACGATGAAGACACTTCAACATCATCAACATCGAATTCTTACGGTAAATTGGGTGAAGACGATTCCTTCTACGGTGATTGTTACAGTGACTCTGAGGCTGTTGACAAAGACATAGACTATGATGAAGCACCTAAAGCTGACAAGATCGAAGAATGTGGTGGTGTCCTGAGACCGAAACGATGGAAACGACGTGATATATTAAATAAATCTGATCAGGCTTGTGATGATCACCGTCTCAAAAATGAAAGTTACCCTGAGGTTGGTGGTAAAACGGAAGACACCAGAGATCATAATATTTATTATAAACGTGCAAGGAAGATGGTGGTAGAAGAAAATGATTACACATCATGGAAAGATCCAAACATATTGGTTGTCCGGCTAAGACTTCTACATGGTTCGCTTTGTGCAGGAAACTATTCGTGCATCAAAGAAATATCCTTCATACTCAAGGAACTGAGGAAAGCTGGCTACATACAATAATGGCTTGTTTTACTTGCTTTTGTATAATGTAAAGAAATAAATAATTTAAATTATAAAAATGTATTGTTTTTATTTCTTGTATTCTGATTTCTAATTAAGACTTAGATCTCGCAAATTGTGCTTCCTTTTTTTGCCTTTTTTTTTTTTGATGGAGCTTTCAAATGTGCTTCCTTATTCGATGGTGCTTCCAAAATGTGCTGCCTTTTTCGTTCGCGGTGCTTCCAAATGTGCTGCCTTTTCGTTGTCGGTGCTTCCAAATGTGCTGCCTTTTCGTTGTCGGTGCTTCCAAATGTGCTGCCTTTTCGTTGTCAGTGCTTCCAAATGTGCTGCCTTTTCGTTGTCGGTGCTTCCAAATGTGCTGCCTTTTCGTTGTCGGTGCTTCCAAATGTGCTGCCTTTTCGTTGTCGGTGCTTCCAAATGTGCTGCCTTTTCGTTGTCGGTGCTCCCAAATGTGCTGCCTTTTCTTTGTCGGTGCTGCCAAATGTGCTTCCTTTTCTTAGTCGGTGCTTCCAAATGTGCTGTCTTTTCGTTGTCGGTGCTGTCAAAAGTGCTGCCTTTTCGTAGTCGGTGCTTCCAAATGTGCTGCCTTTTCGTTGTCGGTGCTTCCAAATGTGCTGCCTTTTAGTTGTCGGTGCTTCCAAATGTGCTGCCTTTTCGTTGTCGGTGCTTCCAAATGTGCTGCCTTTTCGTTGTCGGTGCTTCCAAATTTGCTGCCTTTTCGTTGTCGGTGCTTCCAAATGTGCTGCCTTTTCATTGTCGGTGCTTCCAAATGTGCTGCCTTTTCGTTGTCGGTGCTTCCAAATGTGCTGCCTTTTCGTTGTCGGTGCTTCCAAATGTGCTGCCTTTTCGTTGTCGGTGCTTCCAAATGTGCTGCCTTTTCGTTGTCGGTGCTCCCAAATGTGCTGCCTTTTCTTTGTCGGTGCTGCCAAATGTGCTTCCTTTTCTTAGTCGGTGCTTCCAAATGTGCTGTCTTTTCGTTGTCGGTGCTGTCAAAAGTGCTGCCTTTTCGTAGTCGGTGCTTCCAATTGTGCTGCCTTTTCGTTGTCGGTGCTGTCTTTTCGTTGTCGGTGCTTCCAAATGTGATGTATTTACGTTGGCAGTGCTGCCTTTTCGCTGTCGGTGCTTCCAAATGTGCTGCCTTTTCGTTGTCGGTGCTTCCAAATGTGCTGCCTTTTCGTTGTCGGTGCTTCCAAATGTGCTTCCTTTTTGTTGATGGTGCTTCTATATTTAATGTTGTTTTGACGCTAGTATTATTTTAAATGGTTCTTGATTTGACTAGCGTATTATTCAAACCGGTTAATGTATATAAGCGAGTCCTAGACAGCAGGACGCTCAGTTTGTTACTGACGTCGGCGGTGTAAGGATCACCTAGTTTGTTTAATCTGGTGCATAAATCGCGTAATTGCCTGTTCTTGAGACTTCGATGGCATTTTACCGACTTTAACGTCGAACTCGGAGGTTGTACCATCGTCTACGGGAACCTTTACGACAGCTACGACGGAGAAGGTGCAGATCCCGTTGGCAACGCCTCTGACAACACTGGAGGAGACTTCGGTATGTGCTGTTCCACCATCAGCTGAAGTTTCATCAGCATTGAATACTTCAATTAATGAAGAGCGTACTTCGCATCAGTGCAAAAACTGTGGTGCATCATTTACTATCACCTCAAATGCTTGCAGACATGAAAGAAGCGGTTGTTCTAATAATGTTCAAAGAATACAATTTCAGTGCAATAAGTGCAATAAACTAATTTCACGTCTCGATAGCTTACATCGTCATTATAAAAAATGCTCCGAGACGTATAATGAACATGGTTATTGATTTGACTCATGTGTTGTACCGGCTAATGAGACTATATAAGTGCTATGAACTTCAGTCCGTCTCTGGCTGTGGTGATGAACGGATCGGATAGACATTTAAATTTATGTAAAAGGCTTAGTCCGTACAATAAGAAGACTGTTTGAATCGAGGAATCCCCGAGGCTTTGGTAATTTGTCAGTGTTTTTTGTACTTGTAGTAGTGTATTGAATTTAAGTAATAAATTTTTTTAAAAGAACTTGTGGTGTTATTATTTTCTCAAACCTAACACTTTTTTAGTATTTTTTTAAATTAAAGTTGTTTTGTATTGGCCAGGGATCGAACCAAGGACCTTAGTCGATCCAATCAATCATTATATGGATTACTAATTTATTTAATGAATTTTGGATTTTTTCCCACTTTTCTAGCTACATTATTACATGATTTCAAGATGGCGGCCGAATTTCAAGATGGCGGGGGGACACCTCCATAATAAATGATTACTGCACTGTAGCGGGTTAGAATAAAATTATACAGATGGAAATGTACTCTATAATAAGGTACAGGAGCCAAATAAGGCCACGTTAAGGTTTGGCTGTGGTTATAAAATTTATGATAGTATATACAAGTTTAGAATTTTACTATGTAATAAGAACATAAGTGGAGATTTAAAAAAAAATACAGAACACGATTATCATAATTATTATTTTTCCAGGGTAAAAAAATATAAGGGCATAGCAAATGGCCTTATTAAGACGTCCGGTGCCAAATAAGGCCACTAGGTGTTGCCTAATAAGGCCATCATGCATGAAACATAATAATACAATGAAAAAATACATTCATTATTAGAAAAGCAGTTTAAGAATGAAAATTAAGGAAAACTAAATGTTACACATAAGTTATAATGTTATCAATTTACCAAAAATAAGAAAAACAAATACATGGCACAATATTAAACTTGAATTTGCATCGGTCATACACAATAGCTACAAGAAAAGTTCCTTTACACTAACAATACCCAAAATAAATAGTCTTGTCACAAATATACCATTAAGAATGACTTTACACATGACAAAGTATCACATAATAGGAGTAAAAAAAAGTGACCTGACCCTTATTGCATGAAAAATGTAGAAACATTTGTGTGTTTAAACAAAGGACGTAGGCATACTTGTTTCCTAACTGTCAACTGTGTTATTTCAATAATAATATTTTTATGAGGCATTATTAATGAAAGCCTAGAAATTTCAGTCAAGGACTTCATTAAAATCTACTCTAATCATCACAAGTAGGGCAAACAAATGGCCTGTCATCACATTTGCCAAGTCCAACACACTGTTCATGATAATAAACTCTGCATTCTGAACACAATCTCATGTCTATTATTTGATGTTCTTTGCAGATAGGACATGACCAATCCTCTTTTACATGATGATGTTTTGTTATCCCACTAGATCCAGCCTGAGGAGCCGTGCGATTCTTATATCTTGGTGTCCGAGAAGCTGCTCGTTTTATTTCCTTTCTTGGTTCAGTTATCTTCTTTGGACATTTTCCGGGAACTGTTTGTCGTTTGGTCTGAAACAATGATTTTACAATACGTTGAGCTCGTGAATTTATTGCTTGGCATCTTGGTGTTGTAGATTTTTTCAATTTAGGTGTTGCCAGTATATCGTGGAATGTTAAACGTCCATCATTGTTTGGAAAAGTGTTCAATACTCCGCGATCAGATGGCTCGTTGCTAGAACTAACAATGCTTGCACTTACATTGTCAACTTTGTCTTCGCTAGCCACAGTTGCATCGGGTTCGGTGTATGTCAGTTCAGATGGGGCGAAAGCTGCTTCAGGAAGAATGTTGCAATCGTAAGGATAGATCCCAGTTCCTCTAAACCCAGCAATTAGATTGGCAGGGGTCATTGACTTTACCCATACCTTTGAAAAAATCAGTCCAAAGCTTACACGGTTTAAAGTTCTGTCGCCTTGCGTGGTCCAAAAATTAAGAAGCTCTTTATCCCAATAGTCTTCGAAAGGGCCGAATACAGATTTATCGAGTGGTTGTAGCTCGTGCGTGCAGTTGGATGGAAGGCAAAACAAGATGATGTCGTTCTGTTCGGCTACATCCACTATATTCGCATCTAAATGGGACTTCGCTCCATCAAATATTAAAAGTATTTTCCCAGGGGCCTTGAATTTTGAGAGATGGGTTACCCACTTAGCAAATACCTCGCATGTCATAGAGCCTTTGTCAGTCATTTCAATAACTGTTCCTGCAGGCATGTTTTCTTCCCACTCTGGCTTGCAGCGTTTTCCTTTAAAAAGAATCATAGGAGGGATAGCCTGGCCGATTGCATTACCACAAGCAACAATTGTAACATTTTGTGCATGCTCCGGTGCAACGAGATGAACTCTCTTATTCCCCTTTCTGCCATATACCTGTTGCTGCTTGTGTAATGTCAAACGACAGCCCTTTTCGTCAATGTTGTAGATTTTTTCCGGATGACCTACAAGATTATGTGCCTCTAATATTTCACGTAATTTAACAAAGTAATCACCAACAATGACTTTGTTAAGTTTAGCTGCTCTACCTGCATTCATTGCTTGGGCCTTCCTTTTTGAAATGTCTGGGTGTCGTTGAAGAAATAACTTTAACCACTTTTTACCAGCCATTTGGGAATTCTTATTGAATGGATGGTTGATAGAATTCAACTCGCAAAACGAATATACGCTCCTTCTTAAAAGTTGTGCATTTAACGGTACCCCTACCTCTCCTAACCTGAAAATACGATTGCATAATAGGCTTTCTTCTTGATCTGTAAGTAACGCACGTCTTCCAAGTTTTTTCTCGCTACTTCCGGACAAAATATGGTTTCGCAATGTCCGTCGTGGTATATTGTACTCACGCGCAACTGCTGCAACTGGCATGCCATTTCTGAATGCTGCTAAAGCTGCCACAAGCTGGTCAGCGGTCCACTTTGCTCGTTTACATTTAGTGTCCATTTTCATCTGAAACAAAACAAGATGTTTCAAGAAATTAATTCACATGAGAAGTACTGTAATTTATTTAGTAGACAATTAATCAAACGAATTAAAGCCACAACAAATGTTGATTACATAATATAAAACCATTGCACTGTGAATATAGCAACATATCACAAAATACAACATCGACACCTAATAAGGCCAGCACAGTATCTTAATAAGGCCACCTTGGCCTTATAAAGACACCTACACTTTGTGTCTTTCATTAATTTCCTTACAACAGCACAATTGGCTGACTGTTAAAAACATACTATATTCTGAAAGCTAACAAAATACCCTTTCGTTTAATGTATTGATGTTCTATGTATAAAATCTAGAATCATTACTATGACATAAACATTACTTACCAAATTTGTTTACCGCAAGTCAGACAAAACATTCTTCACAGCCTGTCTACGACGTACTTGGCGATACAGCTCGCGCTACCTGTTGTGTGAAGCTGATACCAATGGATGTACCGGATAGTGCCGCTACCTATCGCGTCGAGCTACAACTACGTGCTACAGAGCGTGGTGGCCTTGTTTGGAGACTGGCCTTGTTTGGCGTCTGTACCTTACAAGTACACACACAATATGGCGTACTCCAGCAGGTGGTCGCTCCTGGTAGCATGTACTGAACATAAAATGTCGGATCCATTATGTTCGACAAGGACAAAGTCAAATTTCAAGGACAAAGTAAAATTTCAAGGTCAAAGTCAAATTTCAAGGTCAAGGTCATATTTCAAGGTCAAGGTAAAATTTCAAGGTCAAGGTCAAAGTTCAAGGTGAAGGTCAAATTTCAAGGTCAAGGTCAAATTTCAAGGTCAAGGTCAAATTTCAAGGTCAAGGTCAAATTTCAAGGACAAGGTCAAATTTCAATGTCAAGGTCAAATTTCAAGGTCAAGGTCAAATTTCAAGGTCAAGGTCAAAGATCAAGGTCAAGGTCAAAGTTCAAGGCCAAGGTCAAAGGTGTGGTGACCAGATAATTATACTACATGGTATCGGCACACTCTAGCAGACAAAAACAAGATGGTGGTCTCCAGCGGATGAAGATAAGATGGCGGACATGATGTCATACCAGTTGATGATATATACCTTGGTACTGGTGGTAGATCAGTCTAGGTAGCTTTCATGGAGGAAGGATCGACTGTTTACTCTCGTCGGGAATCGAACCAAAGACGTACATCGATATAATCAAACAGAATTCAAATACGTTAATTTTTTGATGAATTTTGGAATATTTTTTCATTAAAATCGGATAATAAATAAAGATTTTCAAGATGGCGTCCAAATTTAAAGATGGCGTACATGACGTCATACTACCTGATGGTATATGTGCATTGACATAAGTGGTGGGGGTCAGTCTGCCAGCACCCCGCCACAGGGGAAGGATCGGTCGCCATTTTTATTTTTTTTTGCACTCGTCGTGTTCGAACCGAGGACTCCGAACTCCGTGTCGTTTTTGTAATTTTTTATTTATAATTTATTAAAATTTTATTAAGTGAATTTTTTTATAATTTTTAAAAAAAATTTCATTAAAATCGGATAATACATAAAAAAGTTAAAGATGGCGGCCGTAACGGAAATTGCAACGGTGACGTCATCATTCAAAATGGCGGAAAACACATCGCCTGAATGTTCGAGAAAACACAATGACGTCATCCTAAATGGTGGATCCAAGATGGCGGATCCAAGATGGCCGCCGGGGTCAAGGTCAAAGGTCATGGTATCCTTATTCCTAGAAATGGCTTAACTGAGGCTTGAGTTAAGGATGCTTAAGCCTATTTTAGGAATTGGTGTTCTTTCTAAGGCAAAAGACATTTGTGGTTTTTTGAAATCCTAATTTTTCCTCGAAACGGGAATTTTTCCCTCGAAAACCAGAAATTTTGAGTCATTTTTGAGGAATTTTGAGGAATTTTTGCCGCCATGACGTCACAATCCAAGATGGCGGTCGACAATCTTCAATCCACCGCCTGAGGCCTGATCTCGGAACCCCTTTACATACTACTCTCCATTAATTCGCTAACTCCAATATTCATTGGCTCCAATATTCATTGGCTCCAATATAAATTGGCTCCAATATTCATTGGCTCCAATATAAATTGGCTCCAATTGCTCCAAATGCTCCAACAGGCTCCAAAAAGCTCCACCAGTCTTTTGACTCCAACAGTCTTTTTGCTCCAATATTAATTGGCTCCATTATTAATTGACTCCAATATTCGTTGGCTCCAATATTCATTGGATACAATATTCATTGTCTCCATCAGTCATTGACACCAACAGTCTTTTGGTTCCAAAAGTCTTTTGACTCCAAATATATTTGGCTAGAATTCTTCGAGTCTAAGAGACTATGAGGCCACATGGCTACGAGTCTAAAATGATCTAGCTGGTTACAAGTTATACATGGCTCGTGAGGCTACAGAGCTACGAAGCCTCTAGAAAACGAGTTTACGTGACTGCGTGGATACAGGAATACAAGTCTACATGTCTACTTGACTAGGAAGCTACGAAGCTACTCGTCTACAAGGCTCTAATTGTCACATCTGTCTTCGACGGAATTTTCTCTTTTGCTCCAACTGCACCTTCAGCATTATTTTATAAGATTATAAGGCTACTTGCTTACGTAGCTTCAAGTCTACGAGGCTCCAATGCATCATGACTACGAGACTACGACTCATGAGGTTACGAGACTATGCGATTGCATGTCTTCAAGGTTACGTGATCGCGAGGCTATAGGACTACGAAGCTTCCAGAACGCATGGTTACGAGACTGCATGTCTAATTGGCCGCGCGGCTACGAAACTTCATGTCTCTAACTGTCTACAATAGCACTATTCAGTGGTGAGAGTTAATTTATCTCATGCAAAATATCCTGTTTAAAGTAGTGTCAATTATTGTCATCAGAAGACATCACGTGTTGCTTGCAGGTAAATAATATTTATTTCTTTTATGCGGGATGCGGGATGCTCACTATCGATCGCAGTAGAACGATGGCTTTGCCAGACTCTATGGAAAAGAAATTTTGTTCATCCAGTCAGTGTTTCACAGATTTCTCAAAGCATTTTATTAATTTGACTGAGTAATGATATTTTTATAAATTACACCTGATAAAAATATTGCAAGTTTTGATTTTAGTAGCAGAAAGTAACGAATTAAATGTAACTCCAAATAAAATGTCATGTCTCGTTAGACAAAAAAAAAATCCATGCAGAGAGCGGTTTATCAGAATAGTCAGAAGCACTTGAAGAAACCACAGGAATGATCGCAAAAACACGGGAAAAATTATCAAAATATTGACAAGAATAATCAGGAGCACACAGAGTAAACCATCATAATATTGGCAGGAATTATCAGGACCTTACGGAGAAATCTGGAAGAACAAAATTCCTTTTCCATAGAGTCAAGCAAAGCCATCGTTCTACTGCGATCGATAGTGAGCATCCCGCATTCCGCATAAAAGAAATATATATTATTTACCTGCAATCAACACGTGATGTCTTCTGATGACAATAATTGACACTACTTTAAACAGGATATTTTGCATGAGATAAATTAACTCTCACCACTGAATAGTGCTATTGTAGACAGTTAGAGACATGAAGTTTCGTAGCCGCGCGGCCAATTAGACATGCAGTCTCGTAACCATGCGTTCTGGAAGCTTCGTAGTCCTATAGCCTCGCGATCACGTAACCTTGAAGACATGCAATCGCATAGTCTCGTAACCTCATGAGTCGTAGTCTCGTAGTCATGATGCATTGGAGCCTCGTAGACTTGAAGCTACGTAAGCAAGTAGCCTTATAATCTTATAAAATAATGCTGAAGGTGCAGTTGGAGCAAAAGAGAAAATTCCGTCGAAGACAGATGTGACAATTAGAGCCTTGTAGACGAGTAGCTTCGTAGCTTCCTAGTCAAGTAGACATGTAGACTTGTATTCCTGTATCCACGCAGTCACGTTAACTCGTTTTCTAAAGGCTTCATAGCTCTGTTGCCTTACGAGCCATGTATAACTTGTAACCAGCAAGATCATTTTAGACTCGTAGCCATGTGGGCTCATAGTCTCTTAGACTCGAAGAATTCTAGCCAAATATATTTGGAGTCAAAAGACTTTTGGAACCAAAAGACTGTTGGTGTCAATGACTGATGGAGACAATGAATATTGTATCCAATGAATATTGGAGCCAACGAATATTGGAGTCAATTAATAATGGAGCCAATGAATATTGGAGCAAAAAGACTGTTGGAGTCAAAAGACTGGTGGAGCCTTTTGGAGCCTGTTGGAGCATTTGGAGCAATTGGAGCCAATTTATATTGGAGCCAATGAATATTGGAGCCAATGAATATTGGAGTTAGCGAATTAATGGAGCCAATGAATATTGGAGCCAATGAATATTGGAGCATTTGGAGCAATTGGAGCCAATTGATATTGTATCCCATGAATATTGGAGCCGATGAATATTGGAGCCGATGAATATTGGAGCCCATGAATATTTGAGCCAATGAATATTTGAGCCAATGAATATTTGAGCCAATGAATATTGGAGCCAATGAATATTGAAGCCAATGAATATTGGAGCCAATGAATATTGGAGTCGATGAATATTGGAGCCGATAAATATTGGAGCCGATGAATATTGGAGCCGATGAATATTGGAGCCGATGAATATTGGAGCCGATGAATATTGGAGTCGATGAATATTGGAGCCGATGAATATTGGAGCCGATGAATATTGTAGCCGATGAATATTGGAGCCGATGAATATTGGAGCCGATGAATATTGGAGCCAATGAATATTGGAGCCGATGAATATTGGAGCCGATGAATATTGGAACCAATGAATATTGGAGCGAGCGAATTCCTGGAGCCAATGAATATTAGAGTCAATGACAAATGTGCTGCCTTTTCGATGATGGTGCTACCATTTCGATGTCGATGCTTCCAAATGTGCCGCCTTTTCGATGGCGGTGCTTCCAAATGTGCTGCCTTTTCGTTGTCGGTGCTTCCAAATGTGCTGCCTTTTCTTTGGCGGTGCTGCCTTTTCGTTGTCGCTGCTTCCAAATATGCTGCCTTTTCGATGTCGGTGCTTCCAAATGTGCCGCCTTTTCGATGGCGGTGCTTCCAAATGTGCTGCCATTGCGATGTCGTTGCTTCAAAATGTGCTGGCTTTTTCGTTGGCGGTGCTGCCTTTACGTTGTCGGTGCTTCCAAATGATCTGTCTTTTTGTTGGCGTTGCTGCCTTTTCGTTGTTGGTGCTTCCTTTTTGATGATTGCCCGTAGTACAAAATTTTGTTATTGAATATGTACTAGTTTAAAACCTCTTGGTGTTACTAAAATATTTTTCAAGGTTACTTGGTCCTTTAGAATGTATAAAAATGTCACGATGGATTAATTGAATATAATTAGCTAACGACGAAGGTCATGCGGTCCTGAAATGACTACCCTATACGTCTAATAATACATGACTCGGTCTCATGGTCTGAAGACAATTGGCCTGTATGTGTGGCTTTGTACATGAACGGCTTGTATGTTATTCAGATTATTGAAAAATTAGACTTTCATTATAGGCTAATCGGCACTGTATTAATTCGTTGGTCAGGTATATTGACTTGAGTTGTTTTTCGTAGAGTGAATGATTAATAAACTCCTCGAAAGGTAATGGAAAACAGAATCTAAAATTTATTTAATAATTAGTTGCAACTGGCACTGGTCAAGAATCGAACCGTGGACAGGAATCCATCGATTCAATTTGTAAATTAATAATTGATTTTTTCGGAATCTTTTGGAATTTTTCCCGCATTTCTAGCTAAATAATTGCATGATTTCAAGATATCGGTCAAATTTCAAGATGGCGGGCACCTCAGTAGTAATAAATTATTACTGCACTGTAGCAGGTTAGAATAAAACTAGCATGATGGTAAGACGAGTACACAATATGGTGTCCTCCAACAGACGAAAACATGATGGTAGCAATGACCACTAGCATATGGTAGCTCCTGGTAGCAAGAACTGAACATAGCCTACAATGACGGATCCATGATGTTCATCAAGGTCAAAGATCAAGGTCACGGTAAAATTTTTAAGGCCTTGGTCAAATTTCAAGGTCAAGGTCAAAGATCAAGGTCACGGTAAAAATTTTAATGCCTAGGTCAAATTTCAAGGTCAAGGTCAAAGCTCAAGGTCAAGGTCAAAGTTTAATGCCAGCAGTCGAGGTTAAAGGTATTGAGAAAATTATACTAACATGTCGCTAGCACACTCTAGCAGACGAAAACAAGATGGCTGCCTCCAGCGGACAAAGACAAGATGGCGGACATGACGTCATACCAGCTTATGGTAAATACCTTGTTATTGGTGATGGTAGGTCAGTCTGTAGGTGGCTTCTGTGGAGGAAGGATCTGTTGTTTTTGTTTTTTAATTTTTGACCTCACCGGTTTCGAACCAAGGACGGGAATCGATATAATCAATCATAATTATATTAAGTTAATTTTTTGATGAATTTTGGATTTTTTTCCGATTTTCTAACATAAAAATTACGGATTTCCAAGAATGCATCTAAATTTCAAGATGGCGACCATAACGATAATTGCAACATTAATAGGATCCAATATGGCGGTCGTAACGTAAAGTGTAAGAATGACATGGTACTCAACCAAGATGGCGGGTGTAACGAAATATGCAACATTTATATAATCCAAGATCGCGACCGTAACGATAACTGCAACAGTGGTTTTTAAGATTTTTATTATTTATTCGATTAAATAATTTTTTTAATGGCGGGCGTAACGGAAAATGCAACGGTGACGTCATCATCCAAAATGGCGGAAAACACAAAGCCGGAATGTTCGAGAAAACAAAATTACGTCATCCAAGATGGCGGATACAAAATGGCCGTCGGGGTCAAAGGTCAAGGTCACGTCCTGATAGAGGCTTAACTGAGGCTTGAGTTAAGGATGCTTAAGCCTCTATCAGGACATTTCTAGCCTCTGGGATTTTTATGGAATAAAACGGGAAATTTTCCCTCGAAACGGGAATTTTTCCCTCAAAACGGGAAATTTTTTTTTCAAACGGGAATTTTTGAGTCATTTTGAGTCAATTTTGAGGAATTTTGAGGAATTTTGAGTCAAAAATGGCCGCCGTGACGTCACAATCCAAGATGGTGGACACCGACACCACACACCACAGCCTGAAGCCTGCCGCAGCTCCGTAATTCATATACTACTGGTTTCCTATCTTTTTTTCAATCCTTAGTAAATGCAACAAAAATTATATTAGGAAAAATATTATTTAATAAATCATGTTCAGAATTCTAAAAGCAGCTTAGATTCTTCGTTTACCAGCTTCATTTAAGCCGATATGGCCGCCAATTTTTAAATTTGTATTTATTGAATTTTAAATTCGAAAAAAAAATTACACAGTGGTTACACATTTGACACACAGTACACACATGATACACAATGGACACACAGTACACTCAGGACACATATTGGACACACAGTGCACACACTGAACACACATTAGGTACACACAGTACACACACTGGACATACAATGGACACACAGGTCACACTGTACATGAAATGTACGCACAGTACTCACAGTACACACCGGACACACAATGTACACGCACACAGGACACAACAGTCATTGGCTCCAGCTATCTTAGGTCTAGCTGCTATTGGGCTACGAGAATATGTGGCTACGAAGCTGCAAGAATACAGAACTGCGAGACTACAAAGCTTCAACTGGCTACGAGGCTAAAATACTACTAGACTACAAGTCTACGAAAATACGAGGCTACATTTCTACGAGGCTTCGAGACTTCTTGGCTCTAACTGTTGTTGACTCCATTCAGCTGCGAAAGTTAGTTGATCACATGCAAAATAAATTGTTGTAAGAAGTTGCGATTCTGCAAAACAGGTGTTGAGGTAAAAAAAAAAATATTTTTTAAATGGGTTGCGGGATGCTCACTAACGATCGCAAAAGAATGAAGTCTTCGCTAGACATCAAGGAGTAGGAAGTTTATATTTCATGATAGTGCTTCTAAGCTGTCTCAGGGCAATTTATTTAACGATGTAATAATTTTTTTTGTTTAATTTTGCTGGATAAAAAATATGTTTAATGATAATTTAATATCAGAAATTCAAAATTTAAATGTAACTCTGAATAAAATTACGTGATCATTGAGTAAAAAAAATTTGTGCAGAGATTTATTTCTCATAAATAACCAGAAGCACTCGCAGAATATCAGCAGAAGTCTCGATAGGAATAATAAGGAGCACACGAAGAATACCATCAAAATATTGACAGGAAAGTTCAGGAGCACACGGAGAAAACCAATTTTTTTTCTCGATAGTATCACAACACAGAATAAAAATTTAAAATAAAATAATACAAAATAATACAAAATTTATAGCAAATTGCCAAAAATTCTCGCTTTTACTAGAACCCTATCCTTGCTTAACAAAACAGTTCACAAGTTGGCATTGTTCAATTATAAACAAATGTAAATAGAGATCAAGAAAAAATAAATTAAAGATTTATATATTTTTAAAGGTTATTTTCAGTTATTTAGAACGCTGAACTATTTTCCCTGAAACTAATATTGCCACTAATTAACTAGCATTCATTAGCACTATAGGTGCAGAAAAGTACATAAAAGTGCAAAAACAAGGAAACTAACTTGAGCACCCATAAAGAAAACCGGGTCTTTTTACATAAAATAAAATTATTAATTAAAATATTATCATACTTCTAGCAAATACATAAAAGACAACAGTCATTACATAAATACAGAAAAATCACACTGTAAACCACTGAAAACTTACTGTCCATTATCTATATTAATTCAAATGATATGTTCTTAAATATTTTAAATGTCTGAAAGTACTTCACCAATTTCTTTGGAATTTTGAAACAACATTCAATTTGAATACATACGTGTTGTAATACACTATGCCACACATGTAACAGGTAAAATAAGATAGAAAAAATATATACATAAATTAATGTTTGTATGTTTGGGTACTATTTTATAAAGACAAACATATAGATAGGAATATATAGACATAGAGACATAGGGATATAGAGAGGTACAGAGCTTAACAGAGTGATATACAAATATATTGAGGGAAAGAGCAAGGGATATATAGATTTATATAGAGATGTAGAGAGATATTGGGAGATGTATTAATATATAGATAGAAACATAGATACATTGAAAATTATAGAGTGAAAGTGATATGATTGGATAGTTGTAAATTGATGTAAAAGGGATTGGGATAGTAGTATATAATAGCCGGTCCGAGCCCAGGCTTCAGGCTGAGGTGTCAGGTGCCGATGTCAGCCATCTTGGGTTATGAAGTAACGGCGGACATTGGAGGACTATGGCCTTGACCTTGACCTTGACCTTTACATTTGACCTTGTCCCCGGCGGCTATATGGAATCCGTAATCACAATCTTGGATTCCACCATTAAGAATTTCAAATCCACCATTTTGTTTTCTAGAAATTTCCTCAGTTTTGTTTTCTAGAATGATCCGCCATTTAAATTATGACATCACCATTACTATTTTCGTTATGGCAGCCGTCTTGAAAATCAGTAATTATTTAGCTACAAATTCGGGAAAAATTCTAATAGTAAAAAGTTAAAAAACATTTTTTTTAAAATTTCCGCAATCTTGAATAAAAATATTACCGTGGCACATTTCGTTATGGTTTCCCTCTTGGATTCTAGAAACTTTGCATTTTTCGTTATGCCCACTACCACCACCATCTTGGATGTGTTTGATCTCATAGTTGCACTTTTAGTTATTGTCACCCTCTTAGATTCTAAATAATTGGAATTTTCCATACGGCAGCCATCTTGAAAATCTGTAATTACTATCCAAAATATTCGGAAAAATTTAAAAATTATTAAAAAGTTAATTAATTAAATTTTAATAAAATATTCATTTACATAATGGATTCTTATATTCAAACCTGGCGAGAGCAAAAATTTGACTACAAATCTTTCCTCCAGGGAAGCCACCAACAGACTTACCTCCCACCAATAATGCCTATGTGTATGTACATCGTCAGATAGTATGACGTGACGCCCGCCATCATCTTGTTTTCGTCTGCCAGAGTGTGCAATCATTATGTTATTTGAATTATTACCCAATAGAGTGCAGTAATTTTATATCCCCAGGACGCCCGCCATCTTGACATTTGGTCGCCATCTTTGAAATTCATAATAATGTTGCTAGAAATTCGGGTAAAGTTCCAAAATTCATGTTTAAAATTGTGCAATATATAAACTGATTGATTCGATCGGTTCCTGTCCTTTGTTCGATACTTGATCAATGCCAAAAAATTATTTTTTTGTAAAAATTTTATTTAATAAAAGCAGATTAATTTCTTAGTCTTTCAGCCTCCAGTAAGCCGATGATAACATATATGCCACCATCTTGGAAATTTATATTTATTAAGCCAGAAATTCAGAAAAGAGTACAAAATTCATTTTAAAAAATCAGAAAATAATTAATTGGATTATTTAATCATTAGTCTTTGCTCTATCCAAAAAAAGATAATATTCGGTAAAAAAAAAAAAACCTCTAAAATATGGTGGAAAATCGTTAAACAGACTTCAATTCCTCTACTAAAAATTTCAGTAAGCCGATGATAACACATTGGTCGCAACCTTGGAAATCCATAGATAATATTTGACCTAGAAATTCGGAAAAAAAATCCAAAAAAATTAAAGGAAAAATTCAAAAAAATCATATATTAATATAAGATTGACTCAAAAGTTTTCCCATCTTGGTTTGATTCTCGACCAGTGATAAGAGTAATTAAATCATAAGATAAATTTTAAATTCTGTTTCCCATAACCTTTCGTGGAGTTTATTAATAATTCTCTCTACAAAAAAAAGACTATATACAAGATACCTGTCCGAAAAATTAAATCAGTTATCTCGCTGCCGAACACGGAATATTATTTTAATGCATTTAATACATTCCAAATAAATCATGTAGAATGCTATACTTTTCCATAATGGTTTGTAATATTAAAAACTTGTTTCTGAGAAACTTTTAGAAAAAAATTATAAGATTTACAAACAATTTGAAACGATTTGGTGTTATGCCTACATAGGGAGTTATGAATTAAATTTTATATTTTAACCGCTATTTTTATCCACCCTTGCAATGGTTGGATAATTTTAGAAATTTATTGACAGATGTTTAAGATAATAACTGTTAGGTATACAAACAATTGAACGGATTTGATAATATGCCTACTAAGGGAATAATTAATATTTTTGTAATTCAACCCCTGTTATTCCACCCTTGCAGTAATGGTGTAAGATGTATAAAAATCATTTTAGACGAAAGTTGATAATAATAATTTTTGGTTTTATAATCAATTAGAACGAATTTAATACTGTACATGTTACGGTTCTTATGATTTTTTATTCGATCCATGTAATAGGAAACAGCATTTAATTTGATTTTAAGCTTTAGTTACGCTTATCACTGCTCGAGAATCAAACCAAGGATGGATATCGATTGAATAACTCATTATTTTAATAAGTGAGATTTTTTATATATTTAGAAATTTTTTCGAATTTCTAGATCAACAAATACAAATTTCCAAGATGGCGAGCATGTCGGCTTACTGGAGGCTGGCAGACTACGCACTTAAGCCGCTTTCAGGAATTTGTACATTATTTATTAATTTAGTTTTTGTTTGAAATATTTTTTTTTCATCGATGAAATACTAAACCATGTTCGGGAATCGATCGCATCAATTATTATTTTCACAAATGTTTTGGATAATTTTTGGAAATTTACCCAAAATTGTAGCTTAAAAATTACAGATTTACAAGGAAGAGGGCGCCCTGGAAATTTATAATTACTGCACTCTAGTGGGTAAAAATTAAACTAACATGGTGGTAGCGCCATCTAGCAAACGAAAACCAGATGGTGGAATTGACGTCAGATGGCGATATATATACCTTGACATTAGTGGTAGATGGTCAGTCTGTGGGTGGCTTCCGTGGAGGAAGGATGTGTTGCTATTTTAATTTTTGTCCTGGCCCGGTTCGAACAGAGGACTCTGGACTCCTTGTTTTAATTGCATATATTATTAAAATTTTATTGTAAATATATTTAAATATTTTTTTTTTAAATTTACATTTTTGCCATTATTTCTAACTGAATAATTACGTATTATTAGTATGGCAGACGTGACATAATATTATGAAACTAGCAAACCTTTATTATTAAAATTGTATATAATTTTTTTTTATTAATTTTAAATTATTGCCCAATTCTCTAGCATAAAAATACGTTTTTTCATGATGGCGGCCATAACGAAAAGTGCAATGATGAAGTCATAATTCAAAATGGCGGCCATGACAACTTAATGGTCGAGTTCATGACCGCTGCAGTTATGTCCGGCTTACTCATGGAAAATTTAAGCAGTTTTGGAGACATTATGTTTTTTTCTAAGGCAAAAGTCTTTTGAGGATTTCGAATTCCAAATGTTTGTATATTTTTTGGGTTATATCTCTCGAAATAGGTATTTTTGATTTATCTTTTATATTAATTTGTTGGTTCTTTTTCCCTAAATCTGGTAATTTTGGACGGATTTTGGGCAAATTTTGAGGAATTTTGAGTCAAATTGGTAATTTTTGGAAAATTTTAAAGTTCGATGTTAAGGTCAAGGTTCAATATAAAGGTTATCCTAATTGGCCGCCGTGACTTCAGATTCCAAGATGGCTGCCAGTGTCGCTGCCTTCACACCTAGAACCCATGCGCCGGACCAGCCAACATATAGCCACTACGAGTATTATTTTTTAACTATATTGATTTTCTTTGTCTATGAATGATAACATTTAAAACTTTGTATTTTCTATCACTATAACTATAACTATTTTTGATTTCGATTAATTTGGTGTTCATACTGAGAATCTTCTATATAAACTGCATTTAAGAAATGAATATTTATGGATTGCTGCAAGAAATTATCATGTAGGACTTAACTGCATGTTTCCGGTGTGACGAACAACGTTCGCGGTGGTAAAATTTTGTTACGTAACTAGGAAACGTTGATACTACCACTGTAAAAAAGTTCAAGTTGGGATAACAATTCATATATTAAAATCCTTTCATAAGAAGGAAATTATCTCCAGGCCGAGCGACTCCGGCATCGCTGCAGTACAATACACTACCACGCCTGTAACGCTTCAGCCATCAGATATATTGCGTCCGACCCTCAAAAATGTAATATTTTTAATTTTAAGATACCTATATGTAACAACATTTTCAAAAGTGATTTTTTACGTCCACCCTTTCTTGTTTTCATAATCGGTACTTTTATTCTTGGGGGAATTTGAGTAATATATTTTTTATGTATTGTTTAATAGTTTGTATATATAAAAAAATTATTTAATTTTTTTTAATTTTCATTAAAAATAATTCTGTGAAATATTTTTATTTTGTTTACTTAAAGTATTCTCTAATAATTACTTTTACGGAATGAATTATTGTGAAGCACTGCAAGAAGTTTTTAATTAGGGTTAACTGCATGTTTTCCATGTCACACACAAGGTTTACGAATGTAAACTTTTCACTTGTAATCGAAAACGTTGATATTATCTGTGTACTAAACTTCATTTCGGGAACAATTTTCCAGAGATTAAAAATTCTTCGATTTCGTGGGAGCGAAAGTCACCCCGCCCTTGCGGCTGTAGCACTGTCGCAGTGCGCACACAACACTGCTAGCTCGGAGCGCTCTAGCCATTCAATGAATTACGCTAGCCTCTTGTAAAATATTTCACTTAAAAGCTTAATAAATATGCAGAAACTTTTGTTGTAGTGAGTATAACCGCGGAAACTTTATTTTTATCAGAATCCTGTTTTAATGTCCATGACTGCGATCAAAAAACTTATTTCATAAATTATTGACTTAAATCTTACTTTAAATAATAACACTTAAAACATTTTTCGACAGTATTGTGGTAAATTTATGGAGACCCTACGCTAAAAAAAAAAAAAAATGCCTAAACGTGAAGTGCATTTGAATGAAAAGCTGTAAGTCGCTGTCATCTAGGAATAAACTACACGTTTTCGGTGTTACGTACAAGGTCCACTTCGGTAAACTTTCGGTATGTTATTAAGCATAGTCGATTCTATCACTGTGCAAATATTCAGCTTTGGACCAATGTTCCGCATGGTTGAAAGCCTCATACTTGCTGCCGGTCGCCTCGACCTAGTCGCCCAGCGGGGACGGCGCGGCCTGCTTCCGCAGCCAGCACGTAATTCGATACGGGCAGGGTCCGTGCCGGGGGGTAGGGGGTTATCACAACTGGCTCATGTTTAATGGATCAGCCGTAATGGGCCGCCGCGGCCCTCGCTAACAGATGCAAGTCAGTCAAAACGGCGCTGTCTAGGAGCACGCGAGGGTTGTAGGGACACGACGACGGCTGGTGGGGGGTGGTGTATGAGTGGCAGCTAGTAGGGGAGGGGGTGAATCATGCCCCCTTCCCCGCGGAGTTGCACTTGGAGCAAGGTGCCCCCCACCCCCCCCCCCCCCTGCGGAGGACGACAAGCTGGTATCAATCAGCTGCAAGTGGGGTGTCGTGTAAGCGGTGGCGTCCGGGAGTGTGTGTGCTCCGAGGACATGGAGATTTTTAATTGTTACTCCGGATGCATATCGCCTATTGCTGATGGCGGAGGCGGCGTGAACATAGGTTCGAGGGAGTAACGAACTCTTAAAATCAAACATGTTCACAAATATTTAAACATTTCTTACTTATGTCTTCTATGTAAAATGGATGGATAAAATATTTAAACTTACGACACCACTTCAAAAATTATTAAAATGAACTAATTATATTTAAATTGTATAATTAACAAGAAAAGTGTTATTTTTTCACAATAAAGTGTAATATAATTTTAACTTTTATTTATTATACATTTTTTATCTATCATTACATAATGTATAGTATACATATTATATAGTAAATATATAATAATAAAAAATTTATATATAATATACAATATAAAAATCAATTATACTATTGTATTCATTATATCTTTATAATATAATTATAATTCCGCTTCTTATGATTAAAAAAGTGATTTTAAGACACTTGTTGATTACTTATGATTTCAAAATAAAAATTAATCAAATAAAACATTATACACCTTATCTCGAAGGGGCAGGAAATGTAAGCCTCAAAAAAATTTCGGGGTGTAAACGAAGATTACAATACTTCCGAACTTATATTTTTAATTACGTAACATTGAAATGTAATTAAATTTAAAACAATTTTTTTAACTTTATTAATGCTGGATAAAGTGGACACTTTTGGATCCAACCATTTTCTCACGTCATTTTGAAACTGTCACATTGCGTGGTGACAGAAGGAACGTTAATATGAAACTATTTTTTTAAAAACTCTATGGTAAACTGTGTAAATCATTCAATAAAGAAACATTTTACTTAAAAATTGTCGAATCACTCTTCATTTATAAGTTTAGGGTGGTTTTACAATGAACTAAATTAATTACACTGACTTGAATAATATTTGAAATTTTTCGTACTTAGTTTGTATATTTTTAGCCAATGTGTTTTAATTTAACTCCATGGGGCATTATTGGGTTGTAGTTCAAACATAAAAAAAGAAATTTGCAAACATTATTTTATTTCACTTCCATGAATAACGTTTATTAAAATAAACAATATTAAGTGGATAAAAATTTTACTAATTTTTTTAGTGTTCCTGTTATAGTTTCCTAAGATATTTTAGGTTTTGGAATACGGCTAATCACTTGCACAAATTACCTCTATACATAAAGTGGGTTCTAACATTGAATTAATTCTATACAATTTTTTTAAGTAAGAACGAGAAAAATGTCATATATTTAGAGCTATTATGCCTCCTAAAAGAGGCATAATTTTATTTTATTTATTTTAAATATCATCCAACAGATCGGTTGTAGGAAAAAATAGAGGATGAAGAACTAAACATTCATAACCCTCTTAGGAGTTACAATATCAAACACATTTGAAGTTGTTGTAACCCATTTAAATATTATCCAAAACATTTGACAGAAACCAGTTTAAATACGACCAACCAATACTGTATAAGATAAAAAATAGGTGTTTAAGAGCAAAAACGTATCTTTACAGTATCAAATTCGTTTGGAATTATTTTAAGCTATTTAAATACTCCCTAAAAATGTTTTTTGAAACTATTTAAATGTGACTAGCCATTACTGCAACGCGGAGGAAGAATAGTGATTTAAGAAAAATAATTTTAACTTCCCTGGTGGGCTCAGTATCAAATTTGTATAAAATTACTGTACACGTTCTAAATATTATATAAACTGTAATCGGTAACAATTTTTGATAAGGCTTAACCTTACTTAGGGTGCAGGACAAAATAAAATAAATTTTATTCCCTTGTTAGACTCAAAATTGAGCCTGTTCAATCTTTGCTGTAAATATTACGAAATTTTTTGTCTGGAACATTTTGGTTACAGTAACTTATGTTTCTTATTTTATTAAAGCAAATTGTTGCGATATTTTCATGGGTGTGTTTAATACTGGTGGCACAGCAAATAACCTAAGTATCTTTGACAGTTCAATGCTTAATGCCAAGATATTTTTATCGACAATACTTCAGAAATCCTACGGAAATTCTGGATAAACTAAATTTTTGATAATGCTTTAGTTCCATTGAATATACAAACATGTTGGTTATATCGTATTTGAATATTTAGGAACATAAGAAGTGGTGTGCATGAAAAACCCTTTTCAAATATTTTTTTAACTATCAATTATTCTATAAAGTTCTAGAAGATTCCAGAATGTTCCTAAATGTGCAGTTAACTATGAACGGCACCTGTAGGCCGTTCTGAAAGAAATTTTTGTATTCAGGGGTTAAGATATATGATTTAATGAGTACAATATGTTGTTTCATTTTTTAAGAGGGTCTTTAAATAATTTACATTAATGGAAAGTAGTTTTATAGTAGTGTTGGGGACTGTGGGTGAATAATGGATTTATACTAGTCCTACTAACTTCTCAACTGCCTCCCTTACGATGTAGGGGTTATAAGAAATGACAGTACGTCGTACGTGCAAGGGTGTAAGTAAGCACACTAGTATATTACATATTACCATACTCCCGAATTGGGTTACTATCGGAAACCAAATTAACTCTTTCTTTAATGTTCTTCATTAACAATTGCGCAGTGCTGTACGACGCTAATCGTCTGCGAGATGTCAGCGTACTGCGCCTACTCAATATGAGGCACTGTAACGAAAAGAGCGAAAATGATACCACATTAATTAAAAAATTGAAACAAAGAAAATATTAATTGTGCTGGCTCTTTTTTAACTGAAGTTAAACAGAAACTGCGGCAATTAGAAAGTTAAATTTTTACCTTTTGCCTTACTGTCGTCAATAGCATTACGGTGATGTCACCTGAAAACTTCAATTTACAAGTTCTTACAACAGTAGAAATACCAGCTACAAATACACATATTAAGGTTGTAAGAGTCACTAAGAGCTATTTTAAATTTAACAAACCCGATTTACAGATGAACAAAACGTAAAATACAGCGCTTAATTATTTTTAAAAATAATATAAGGTGTTTAAGAGATAGGGTCAGTACTTCTAGTTTGAATCACGATGGCGCCTTGGACTATGAGTTCTAAATCAGTCCAGTTCTTTGACTTAAGAAAAATTACTCTTCAATGTTTAACAAGAAAATGTTTATAGTAATGAAAGTCATCTTCAGTCCAGCGTTTGTCAGCATAAGTCGCCGCCCATGATTGCCGCTGTAGCTTATTCGCAACTTGCCATAGTTTCCGCTCTTGTGCAGTGACGGTGCGGCCCCTCGTGTTGTCACTGCTCCAGGTTGGCACAGCGGAGTCCCGTCCCGCAGCACTCGTTCCCGCTGTTTTCCCGGTCCGGGTGTTGTCCCTGAAGATAGCTGTGCAGCTCCTGACGAAACTGCTGTCCACTCGTTCTCCGGGACGAGCTGGTGCTCCTGGGATTGCTGCCTCGGATAAGCCATAGTCCTGAAACTGATGTCACTGGCCACGCGTGGCTGTCGACTGTTGTGCTGGGAGCTTATGTCATCAAGTCCGTGCATGTCACCGCCGAGCTGTCCCGTCTGTTGCAAAGCCGCGCCCTTGTAGTAGTTGCTCGCGCCGCGGCTATCCCTCTCTGCCTGCGGACGAGTCTACGACGAAGTGCCTGTCTACTCCCACCGTGCTTGCGTGACATCCACGTCCAAGTCCTCTGCAGGCCTGGTCCGTGCTTCAAGGCGGGCTAGTGACGTCTCGACGGTCAGCGCGCTGGCGTCAGGCGCTCCCTAGTGAAGCGCGCTTCCTTCTCCGGCGGCAGCGCCGTGCTTGCGGCCCCTGAGGCCGGGTATTTATATTTGTTGGCTTTAACTGGCCAATCAGAGTGCTCAATTGGAAAAATGCCGCAATGCGAACACATATCGGCGGGTTGCGGACACATCAGGATACAGCAGAGGAGTTTGGCGGGCTGCCTAACTCTCAGGCGTGCACCGTTGACGCTCGTAGGCGTCTGCGCTGCCACTCGAGTCACTGCGATGGTGCGCTTGGTTCAGAGGACCGTTCACACCGTCACACTCAGGTACTGAAGATGAGATCTTTTCCAGACCAGTGAATGAGCTGTTTAACAGACACAAGCAAATGATCGTGGATGGCATTACGACTTATATTAGTGTAAGCACGAAATCATTCATTATATCCTTAATTACAATAAAGTGTCAGATTATTACGGTATTCATCATTAGTCATTCAAGTCACTCAGAGAAGGAATGGTACTGCATAGCATGTTCACAATAGTGAGGGGAGGAAATTAATTTACTATCATAATTGTGATAGAAGATAAAATGTTCGTCTGCCGTTTCACCCTTAACTGTTCCCAAAGGATTGAAGATTATACAAATGTCGTCAGAAATAAGTCAACACAACTCCCTCAGCGAGCAAGGTATTTAGGGGCAGTGTTTTGGAATTTTATATATATAACCTTTGGAGGTAATAAAATTGGAAGAAGAAAATGATATGTTCTGACACCGTATCATATTTCTTAATGGCCATTTTACTACAGTAACTAACAACGCATTGACAAATACAAAGGTCGCGTCTAGACCAAGTTTTTCCTTCGAACCTTTTTGTTATCTTTTATTTTGGTATTGTCATTCATTGCCTTATGGCAAAGTTTTAGTTTGAAGAATATATATTGCCTGCTGAGGGATTTGGGTTGACTTATTTCTGACGACAGTGGTATAATCTCGAATACTTTGGGAGCAGTTATGGGTGAAATGGCAGACCCACATCTTGTCTTCTATCAAAATTATAATAGTAAATTAATTTCCTCCCCTCACTTTCGTACACTAGCGATGCAGTACCATTCTTTCTCTGAGCGACTTGAATAACTAATGATGAATAACGTAATATGCTGACACTTTTTATTTCTTATATATATAAATTAAAAAATATTGTGGCAAAAATTAAAATAAAAACCAGAATTAAATTAGATTAAGTCAAATATTTTTAGAACAGTTTCTTCAGGAAAAGGTTATTTATACATTATATATGTGTGTATATATGTGTGTATATATATGTATATATATGTAAATATATATATATATGTTGTGTGTACGTGTGTGGTTCTTTGATAAGAAAAAAATGTTTACTAGCAAATATGTATCCTAATACATATGAAATTTGATGAAGAATAGAGAAAATACATGAAGATAAAAATAAAATTTCCAATTGTATGGTTTTGTCTACAAAAATGTAAAATAAACACGCTGTTTATATTTTTATACAGGTAAACCTACATTAACATTGGAGTTTCAAAATCCAGTGAAGGTTTTGGTATTAAAATGCATAAAGTTTTGCTTCATATATTATATGTCATTATAAAATTGTTTCTTTCTGATGTAACTTTTCGTTTGTTTCGTATTTATCTTGTATTGATATTTATATCAACCCAAAAAAATTCGTTTTAATAGGGGACAAACTTAAGTATACAAATAATTGTGTGCGTGAATGCTGAATAATAATGGTTTAGTTACAATGCGTTGCGTGCTGAGCGGTGTTCGGGACGGTGTGTAATGTGGCCGCCAGTGGTGTGCGGTGTCGCACGATGTCCTGCAGAGGGCGGGTGGTCCTGTCCGGCGCGCAGTGAGTCCAGAGGCCTGACGGTCGAGTGGGGCAGCTCGGAGACGAGACGAGGGCCGCCCTGCCGGCTGAATGACTCGCGGCTGGGCGAGGGTGACTCTCCGGGTTCGAACACCGTCAACAGTTGAAGCTCCATCTCCTACACTGCGGTGAGTAAGTGTGTGAACGGCGTAAAGAATTCATTCGATCGTTTGGTGAGCCCTGTACGCTTATAGCTTTATTAACAAGAAGAAATGATATTCAGTTTTTAGAGCGAAATAACAGCACGAAGGTGGTAACACACTTTAGAACATTCCTTCCGTTAAGTGACTAAAATATACTTCTCAAAATTTGAAAATAATCATATTTTTATCATATTTGTACCTGAGATTCTTCATTGTTTTGACAAAGGATTTGCCCTGCGTTGTGAAACATATTTCATTTTTTTTTTTTTCCATCCGAAGACCGTTATTGATGTAGATACTTAATCTTCTGTTTGGCTATAATGTTCAAACACTTTTCTGGCAATATTTGTGTCCAAAATTTGTAATCTCGTGTTCATTATTTTTCATTTAAATGTATATAATCAATAATGGTTTTAAGATGTTCGTTTTTTGTAGCTATACAAGCAAAATACCACGTACCGGCTCATCATTTATTTCTATGGAGCTATTAGACCTACACACTTGTAATTTGGCAGGTATGATGGTAGTATATATACCTAATAGCCGAGTCTGGCGCAATATATATCTTATAGGACTACGGTATGATGGCTTGATGGCTTGTTGGCTTACCATTCGCGAGATTTCGGCCATTTTTGAGTGTGTTCGCTTCTCGAAGCATATCATCAAGACCCCGGATATCTGGGAATTAGTTTTTGTAAATCCGTAAAAATTAAGCTAGATATTCTGAAAAAATTTAAAAATTCATCAACAAAACATTTATTGATTAACTTATTAATTAAATTGATTACAGTACTTGGTTAAATACTTGCTCGATGCAAAAAAAAAAGTTTATTTTGGGTGAAAAATCCTAAACGGGGCATAAATTTCTCATCTACGAACCTCTAATTGTTCGTTAGATTCCTGTCCTTGGTTTGATACTAGGAAACGGCAAAATGGTTTTTTTAAGGTAAAACATACTTTTTTTTATTAAAATATGGTTATAATTCCTAAATAAAAGGCATAAATTCCTCATCTACAGCCACCAGTAACATACCGATGCCATCTTGGCCCCCATATTGGAAATTCGTAATTATTAATCCAGATATTCGGAAAAAATTTTAAAAATCCGGAAAAAAATTAGCAAATTATTTACTAAGAGATATGATCAATTACTGTCCTTGCTTCAATACTGGCTTGATGCAAACAATATAATTTCATGTAAAAATATGTAATTTAATTTAACGTAAAAAGCGACTGTTTCAAGTAAAAAAAAAAACTAAATTACAAAAAAATACAAAACAAATACAGTTAGCTCCTTTGTTCAACATAGCTAAACTTGTAGCACAATCCAGAATTTTTAATTTTTTAATATATATTTATTAATTCACTGATTTTTATTTAGAAAGGCGTTCGTTTGTTTTCACCGTGTGTCCTGATTATTCCTGTCAGTATTTTGTTTGTATTTTTTCCAAGGGCTTCTAATCATTCCTGGTGAGACTTCTGTTGGTTTTCTCCGAGTGTTTCTGGTTTTTCCTGATATTGTAATGAGGGAAGTAATTTTATTCAGAGTTTCGTTTGTTAAGTGTCTTTCTGTTACCAAATAAGCACTTACAATTTTGTTTATCAATTAGAATTCAGGGAAAATTAAAAATGAATTTTTCAGGCGATAATCTTTTCTTAACACAACTGAGAAACACTATCATACATGAAGATTTCCCTTTCCCATGAGGTCTAGCGAAGACCTCCTTCTTTTGCAATCGTAAGTGATCAATTTGCATCCAACATAAAAAATAAATAATGTTATTTTTAACAAAATAAGTGAGGACATATGTTGGCAAGAATTGGGACTACTTACAAAATATAAATTAACATGCGCTGTTGAATGAAGCTCTTGTAGCCAGTTGGAACCTTATAGACTTGCATCCGCGTAGCCTTGTAGCCTTGTAGCCTCGTAGCCATGTAGCTTTGATGTCTTGTAGTCAAATTTACTTAGAGCAGTTGGAGCATAAGATTGTTGTAGCCTATCGTATATTGGTGTTCATATCCTACTGATATGATTACATCCTAATGAGTTGAATGTTCGTGTAAATGTACGCCCTTTTCGTAAAATGCATGTAGTCAAGTCAATAGGATCGTATCCTACTGATCTAATTGTATCCTATAGCAGTGATCGTATCCTATCGCGATGATGTTATCCCTGTGATGAGATCGTATTCCTTTCATGAGTTTGATTCTTTTGATGTGTTTTTATCCCTCTGATGAGATCGTTTCTTTATGATAAGTTCGTATCTCTCTGATGAGCTCCTATCCTCTAATGAATGAGTTTGTATAACTCTATTGAGATCGTATCCCTCTGATGGATCGTATCCCTCTGAAGAGCTCCTATCCCTCTGATAAGTTCGTATAACTCTTTTGAGTCCACATTACTGTGTTCAGATCATATCCCTCTTATGAGATCGTATCCCTCTTATAAAAATACATCCCTCTGATGAAATCGTATCCCTGTAATGAGATCGTAATTTACCAAGTTGAATTATTCCATCCTTTTCCTTAAATGTTCTTTTTTTTTTGACAAATGTGCATCGACAAGTCTGTAGTCAGGATATGATTGGCCTCGTGGTACAGAGATGCCTGTTCTATAAGCCTAACATTGAACATGACCTATATAAAATGTTTGCCGTGTTCCTATGATAAATCCCTCTTGTTTCGGAGACTCTTTTCCAACAGATATGACATTGTACATGCCATGTTTGAAAAGTTTATCAAGTATCGAAATATTACACCCCTTGGTTACTGGCTGTATGTGCCAAACCAACAACTGTACATGCCATTCCAAACTATTTGATATGCCATGCATCAGAATAGAGGTGTCTAGCCAACAACTAGATGTGCCTGGCACCGACTTGATGTGTCTAGACTTGTTAGCCTTACCAACTAACTGAAGTGTCTGTCCAACTTACCTGATGTGCCTGGCCACAGACTGGAGGTGTCTAGACAAGAACTGGGTGTGTCTGGCCACCGACCGTTGTGCCTGGGCACTAACTGGTTGTGTTATCCTGACCACAAACTAAGTGCACAACCACTAAATGGACGTGTCGGGTCGCTGACTGGACATGTCTGGCCACAAACTGAATTTGCTTGACTGCAGAATCTCTGCCTGGCCACTGAATAGACACGCCCGGTTACCAATTGGACATGCGTGGCCAAAATTGACTGTGCATCGCCACTGATTGGACGTGTCTGGTTAATCGACATGTTATGTAGAACTGTCCTTAAAACACATGTCAAGGCATGCAAAGGAATCTCTTCGCCTTCTAAGAAGACTGCAGAAATCTAGAAAAGCTGGTAGCTAATTTGCTTGTTTATTAACCTTTTAAATTTTTTTAATAAATTTGTATTTGTAATTTTGTGGTTTTTCTCGAATCTATCGTTTATTATGTTAAATTTAAATAAATATTTTTTTACTGCAATTATATATTTGTATCGAGCTAGGATCAAATCAAGGAGAAGAATTTATCGAATCCATTATCAAATTAAATGCTGATTTTCTGAGCATTTTAAATTTTTTCCGAAATTCTAGGAAACTATTTACGAATTTCCAAGTTGGTGGCCAAGATATCCTCGGAAGCTTACTGGAGGCTGGTGATGAGAAATTTAAGCAGCTTTTAAAATTTTTCACAATGTTTCATTAAATTATTGTTTTTTTTTTACCTAAACTATACATCTGTGCATTTACAAAGCATCGAACCAAGGACAGTAATCGATTAAATCATTGGAGGTTGTAAAGAAGGAACTTATTCCCTTTTTAAGATTTTTCACCCTATTTTATAATTTTTTTTTGCTTAAAAACCTTTTTGCATTGTGCAAGTATCGAACAAAGTACGGACATAAGTTTTATTAATTAGTTAATTAGTAAGTTATTTTGTTTATTTTTATTTTTTCCGAATTTATAGCTTAATAATTACAGATTTACAAAATATCAGATAACAAGATAGCTGACGTGACGTCATGTAAAATGGCCACCGGCGTCCTGATTATATGCTTCGAGAGGCATGATTACTTCGTGTGAACCTAAAAATATTACAAAACAAAAATTTAGCTAAAATATATTCAAACAAAAGTAGGTTATTAATTATAAATTTTAATCTGAAAATAAGTACCTATAGGCTATACCTAAAGAAAACAAAAAAAATACGACCTCCACTACCTAATTGACTAAAAAGTAATGAATACAATACCTAAATAAAAAAATATTGAATGCAACAAATTTAACCAACATGGACATCCAACACCTAATTGAAAACATAATGCATACAACAATGTAACCAACAGAGTACATTCAAATGTACGTGTAATACTCAAAGATAGACAACGCCCGATGAGTCCACTCGCTTTAAAAGTCAGTTTACTATAGGAGAACGTGCACTTTACCGCTCGGCAAGTAAACTAATATTCCCAGTCAACATATTCAAGAATCATCGTCATAGCTAATAATAGTCCTCTTAGCTGTTTCTATTTTCTTTTTGTAGTTGCGGTAACCGCCATTGAAGGGTTAGTGCTATTTAAAAAAAGTAATGGCTTGGTGGTCGTAGAGAGATGACACACATTGTATGTCTCCCAGACGAGTTCCTGTCGTGGAGGAATTGCTGCCCTGCAATGGACGAGCATCAGACGTGTGCGGTGCCCCGAGAGAGGACCTCGACACCCCATAGGAGCGACTCGTGGAGACTTTACTGCAACATTGTAACCGCATAGGCAGGCTTACCGCAGTGGATTTTGGGCCGTTTTCAGTCACAAGACATTTTACATTTTTTATATAATTCTGTAAAATTTGTAAATAATTTATATTGAATAGTCTTTCGTATATAAATGTTAAATACTGAAAACAAGTTATCTGGTAGGAGAGGAATTTAACGTTGTCTTGTCAATAGCCCTGTGATTTCTCAAGTATAGCCTACTGGCATAGCTGTTTTCTCTTGTTCTATAAAATAATGTTTTTGGTGAATATAACTTTACGTAAATATTATTTCACTTGAGGGCTTAAATGATCCAATTGTAAGTATCATTGACTGATTATGTTTAAGGCAGTCAATGTCCATAGATATAAAAAAAGTTTTTTATGATTGATCATCCACAAATTTATAAACTTTAGTAGATCGTATTACAGGATGGTCGTATAGCTGTTTTGAAGAGACAGTAGCAAGGCAAACGCCAGTGCGGTGGTTGGACACCGTCACCACTAAGTCTCTTGCTTACCTTGACATTCAGGCCCCTGCCAGTTCATGATTTCTTTGAACTATTTATTCGCTATAATTGCATTTTTAATGTTCACATACCTGGTGCCGTAAGAGAGGGAAGCATAAATTAAGCCTGAAATTTTAGATGCAAATAGTTGTTGTGATCAGGTTTTACTGGATTGGAAATAGTATAGGCCTACTAAGTTGTGTGTTATCTTACGTGTGCATTCACTCGCGCTCTTTAGCCTAAGTTGTTTTGGTTCCCTCTGCTTTATAGCGAAATGTTGCAGTTTGTCTCCTTTCTGAGGCTACGGAAAATCCTTCCTCGTGCACAGTGCTCACGAGCGTAGAATTATGCATGGTCCAGTAGCGCTTGGAAGGAAACAAGCTTAGCGCGCACGTAGGAAGACACAGTTGTCGTTAAGTGCCGATATAGTTGGAGTGAAGGCCGTGATTGTGTCTCCTTAATGAGGTTACGAAATGGCTTTCTTTGTGCACAGTGCGCGAGCGTGGCTTGGGGCCTGATCCAGTGGCGATGGTAAGGAAGGAGGCTAGGCACGCGAACAGAAAAGAAGAATGCATTATGTAAATGGCGTGTGTAGTGTCTCCCTGCTGAGGTTACGGAACAGCTTTCCTCGTGCAGAGCGCTCATGGGCGTTGCCTCAGGACTGATCCAGTGGTGTTGGGAAGGAAAGAGGCTACGCGTGCGGGAGAGGAAGCGGAAGATTTCTAAGTGCCGGTGTAAGCGGCTTGTAGCATCGGGTCGGTCGCGGGACGATGCTGCCCCAGGGTGCCGTAGCTCCCCCTCTCCGACTGCTCTACCCCTCGTCGACAGACACACAGCCGAACATACACACATCCCGTTGATTGTTATTAGTCTCGCCCTTTGTCCTGGTGTGGTGGTTGCAATCGTGACGGCTGCCGGAGAGCAGTGGGGGAGGAGCTGGGTAACTGCCCGCTGAACTCCTGCAACGGCCCAGTGGAGCTTCAATCCTGATACAAAACTGCGAAAACCATTGCGAATATTGCGTCGTTAGAATTTAAGAAATTATTTAAAAGTATATATTTGGGCTAAGTCGAGGCATTTTAAACAGTTTTACAGTAAAATCACTGTAATTATCTGCATTTTTGCTCTTCTGTTTTACTTTTAATTTCTGTGCAACATTTGGTAAGATTTTTCATTATAGGTACGGTGTTTTTTACCGACTTTAAAAACCTCGCTGTTGAAGATATGTGAAAACTCAAATTTATAAAATAACTTCGGAAAGTATGCACGCTAATTAAACTGACATGATGTTAATTTTTCTCATTGTATAACTATTGTGTGAGATTATTTTGCATTTCTCATTATGATAACCTTTAGCTTTTAAATGCATAAAAAATGGTATGGCGAAAGGCGAGATTATATGAAGAATACCTTTTAAGTAAATAATATATATAGAAATGGAAGCCAATAAAGAGCAAAATATCAAAATTTAAGGTAAAATTCCACACGAGTAGTATGTAAATGTTCCTCCTGGGGACAGGGTGCAGGGTGTGGTGCCGGTGCCTGGATTCAGTATGTGGATCCCAATGTCACGGCGGCCATCTTGGATGACATTGAACTTTACCTTTGACCTCGACATTGACATTGACCTTCAAAAATTTTTCCGAAACGAAACGCACCACGATTATGTCATTCACGTCCAAGATGGTTGGCATAACAAAATGTGCAACGTTTCTAGAATCCAAAATAGCGACCGTAACGAAATGTGCAACAGTGTTTTAAATATTTTTATTAAATTTTCATCAGTTAAATTTATAATGAATTTTATATTTTTTATTTAATAAACAGGCTCCTCGATACGGACCCAGTTTCAGAAGCCCCAAAATATACAACAAATAGATTTTTAAAATTGTCTAAATTTGGAGGATTTTGATTAACCCCCTACCTCTCCTCCAATAATTGAACTGCTCAGTCGACTTTGGCCAAATTTCCCACCACGCCCTAGCCTCATAGATACACCAAAAGCATGGTCATTGCCCGTAGCTCGAAAGTAGTGCTTTTTTGCCCCTGTGACTCCTCCCTACTTCTCTCTTTAGACCATAGTCATAAAATTATTGTATTATCATCCAGATTACATACACTTGCAAAGTTTCAAATCAATGCGACAATTAGAAGTAGATTAAATTCGACTTCCAAGATTTGATTACGTAGTCACAAGTGAAGCTAACAAACGCATGTTGAAAACAAAATTATAAATATTTACAAATCATATACGATAATTGCTCAACCTGGCTACTAGAGCTCTAAATGCTCAATTTGGCTACAATATAAACAATAGCTGCAACTAGTTCTAATAGTTCCGAGTGCTCCAACTAGGTGTCATAGTTACAATCCCTCAATTGCTCCAAATGGCATCTTGCTCCAATCGGCTACAATGGGCCCAATTATTCAAATAATTTCAATCACATTTGGCTCTAACTGTTTTAATGGCTATAATTTCTTCCTCTTTTCTATATTTTATGTTATTCATTGACGACAGTACTGGAGCTCGACGCTGTATTGCCGGGCGCTCGGTACCTGGAAGATCGGGAGACGTCCAGCACCTTCCTCCGTGGCGCATCTGTGTTCTCCTGGCATTCCTCCTCTTCCCCATCCGCCCGCATGTTTTCATTGCTTCCTCGCCTATCATATGCAGGGGTAGGGTGGCGAGCGGCGCGCATAGTTAGGGCTTGAGTTCCTAGCCTCGGTCTTATAAGTACCGTGCGCTAACCGATCCCGCCACTCTGTTTCCTGTAACCAAATTGCTTGCTTAAGGGCTCCGCCTAGCCGGACACACATACGGTGTGCAGAGCTTTAGGAAAAACAACGCGATTTCAAAACTACTCATGATATCCGAGTGGGGTCTGCTTACGAAAAGCATTTAAGGGTTCGCTGAGGGCCGAAAAGTACTTTTGATTTAGGATTACATTTTTAATCTCTATTTCTAGAAGAGTTAAAATGGCTTAAACGCATGTTTTCAGAGTAATTTTTAAGCGTAAAGCAACCGGTACAAATTTTTTAAAGCACTTAAGGGACTTGCATTACACCTTAATCTTCATTTCTCAGCCATATAATGTTACGGTCACCGCTCAAATTTCACGGTTATCCTGTGACGACGAGAAGACAGCGCGCCAGTTCAGAGCCTTGCGCTTAGAGGCGACACCTTGCTAGAAGCACGAGCGAGCGTCGCACTTATCATCCCGCCTCACTAACACAGATACACCCCTGACGAGGCGGGCCCCTTAATGCATAATTTTTGCACCCCGCATGAACGAGCCTAGGGTGTTTCCCATGTTTATGCAGATTTTACCTGGACCCAGCTTAACTAGTTTTAGTCTAGCGTTAAGAATGAGGTACTAAGTTAGTAATGGCGTCAATCGCTGCCATGGCTAGCCAATCCCCTTCTAGCACATGATGTATGCTACCTCTCCTGCGTAGCTAAAACCCTGCATTAGAGCGTATAAGCTTCAGCATGAGACGCACTTCCTACCTAGATACATTCTGAACATACTTCGTTTTAAACTTAGGTCATGAAAAAAATCGCCTCGGTTTTGTTCTGGTTGGACCGCCGTCGAGTTTCTTGTTATTCCTACGTCGCTGCTTGCCCTGGGGCAAGCAGTGTAGAGGTTCGGGTGGTCGAACCTTGTAAGCACACTTACTTCATAGCTTTGAAAGTTTTGTCAAATTTCTCTTTCGGTTATAATCGTGAAATTTTTGGTCTGGCTTAAGTGTTCAGTGCTTTGATAATTTTACTTGCTTCTAGGAATATCTTTGCTTTACTTCACTTGGTACCGCAATAGTTGACCATGTTTGCTAGATCTTTTGAAGTATCAGTGCGGCTTGTAATAACACGTTTTCGTGAATAAACCCTAGCCCTAATTTGTAATATAAGGGCTGAACGATTTCGTAGAACACTTTCGTCTTTGTTCCCATTTTCTGCGTAACTGCTTAAGTTTCCGATTTTGAGAGTTGGAAAACTTTCTGCCCTGGGCGGTTCACAAATTGTCGTAACCGTCAAATAACCTCATTTTTCGTGTAAGTTTGGAGTATTATGTTTTGATATTCCTTGTAGTCGTAGTGCATACACGTGTTTATGTTTGTATATTGTTTACTTGCCAGCGCGTACCCTAACTGTGTATTCGAGCTTCATCACTGTCTAATTTCTCAAAATCAACTTCATACTCTAGGTGATGGCAATTAATAAAGGTTTTGCTTATCTTTTCTTCCCTGTAATGGAGTTTAAAATATTAATCTTAATCTTCAGTAAAGATCCCTGTGAAAGGATTTTACATCAATCTACATGTTTTGCTATGCATATATATAGTAGGTAATAAATTTTAATATAAACTGTGCATTTTATACATATTTTTTATGTACGGCGCTTAGGTCATTCTTGATTCTGGTGTCTTTTTTTAATTATATTTTATTTAATTACTGAAATAATTTTTTTTTCTGGCTTGCGTACAGCTTACACAGTTAGCAGATATACTTGCCTGGCACTGTATGTCATAACATTCATCGCAGACATGTAACTTAGCCTACTGGTTGCCTGAAGCAGCCGGTACGCTGCAAGCCTTAAATTAGAAATTAGGTTACATGAAATTAAACCTTTCAGATAAAAAAAATATATATTTGTTTTTAATTTCATACATATGCAATTTATACAAGTAATTTATTGTATGTAGCCTTCACCTCTTAGTGCATAAAAAATTTTGCCTTTTCGTTCGTGATGCATACATTTTAAGCATTTCGCGAAGCGAAAACCTGTCTGCAAATATGTTAGATTCTTCCTATGACGTGTTATCAATCTCTTTTGCTGCTGTCATATTCCTTTAATGTTTGTTATTAATATTTATAAATTTCAAATGTTTTCTGTTCTGACACAAGCCTCTTAGTCATTAAAATTGTCATAACCCCAGGGATAGTCATTATCATATCTATGAATAACATAGTTTATATTTATTCAAACGCGTCGTTTCCATCGTGTTGGTCTAAGAACTTCATACAGTTTTTGATCTGGTCAGCTTCAGGTGCTTCTATATTGTTCTCAATTTCTCGGAGGTGACTAGAATTTGGTGTGTATATATATATATATATATATATATATATATATATATATATATAAATATATATATATATATAATTTTCTATGACGATGCTATTTTCTTCGCTAGTTTTCAATTCCCATTCATTAGCGAGTTCGGGATATAGTTTATAGCATTAACATTTCATTACTCTTCGAGATCATAATACTCGTCTTAATTTTTGGGCTTCATTCCACTTCATTGATGTTGTATACTCGTCCTTCTTAACATTAGTCAGCCTGGATGTACAGATATTCCGAATTTTATTCAAGATATATCCTTACCAATGGATTACTGATACAGGCCGCAACTAAATAATTTTTGTAAGGACTATAAATACACTCGGTCGTATCATGGCAATTAGCATTATTTCGCAATGTTAACTCCTTGCCTCAATAACTCCGCCTGTACTTTTTGATAACGTTGAAGGTATCGATCCAGATTCCATATAAGCTTTGCGAGAAATATTGGAAGCGTGCTGATAGTTTATATTTTATTACAAAACTTAAATAAAAGTTTAAATTATAACATCAGCTTGAAGTAATGTCCCATTTGAAATAGCATATGGTCAAATTAGTTCCGCTGTTAGGTGGGCTCATAACTACTAACAAATATTTGGGTGTCAGGTTGAAATCTAAAGTGTTAGCTTCATAATTATAATTTAACTACTTGACGACAAATTCTTTAATATAAGAGTTTTAAAATATGCAAAGAAACACTTGAAAATATTTTTAAATTAAAAAAAAAACATTTTCTATAAAAATGAGTAAGATGCAGTATTTCTGCATCACAAATATGTGGTTACTTACAATAAATAAATTTATTTTCACTGCTTTGTTTCCGTTATAATAGTTGGTGAATTAATTCTTACAATCATTGTAGATCTGTAAGTAACATACTATGAAAGCTACTATCTAGCGGATGGGTCCAAAACTACTTCAAAAACTAAGTCTCAGTAATTATAATTTCTCTTCCACGAGTCCGCCATCTTAAAAACTTCGGCTCGTGTGTATAGTCAAAGAGGAGAACTCAATTCCCCAGGATTCAACAGCAGCCCACCCGCCAAGGCGACAGTGCTCGGAGGCTACAAGCAGGCTGGAGTCTTAGCGTCACCTTCCCCTTTTTTGGTAAACTGAGAACACGGAGATTGGCGAAAGGCAAGTATTAGTGAGCGGGAGTCACAGTGTGAGGTTAGAGCGTTTGGAACGAGAAGGCGAGGCATGACATCACCAACAAGTGTTTTGTACACCTACTGGCAGCAGCCACGATAAGACGAGGCTAGTGTAATTTAGTCACACCCCTGGACACGGCTTGCAGCACACTGGTAGCTGGATATCACAAACCTTGCCTCCTGCCACGTGTGGCAACTCTCCTCTGAGGAACAACTCAGTTCTCTTCGCGCTCCTGGAAGGGAATTTGGTAATCTTTAAATTTGATTATAGTAAATGAATATTTAGAAATCACTTTTAAAGGAAACTTAGGTAGTGTTTGTTTTAAGAGTTTTTGAGTAATTTTTGTGGCCTCTTAAGCCATTTTTACACTAAAAACCTCAAAAGAAAATTTTCAGTATTTTTTGAGGAGTGACAATAGAACGATATTTGTGGTTTAGATACGCACGATAAATACTCTTAAACACCTTTGGCATTTGTTACATTATTACTAGCTAACCAGTGCGAATATTCACAGTATCGTGATAAAATATAGAATAATAATAATAACAGTGAGGAAATAAATTAATGCAAGTATTTATTAATTAAATTTATTTTATTTTGAAGAGAAGCAATAAATATTAGTTTTATTGTAAAAAGCCGTTATCTGTGTATCTAATATGTTTTGTAGTAAAACATTTAAAAAGTAAACCTTTAAATATATTGATATTGAATTTGAAAGATGTGATATATTTTTAAAACTTTTTCATTTCACAAAACCTCTTTAAAAACAAAGTAAGCAGTTATGTCATCATTACATTATTTATCTTTAATGCATACATAAATATCACTGAATTTACGTACTCATAAAACAGCAATATATAATTACCCATGCGAGAAAACATATTCTGGTAAATACAACGATTTATAACGTTTTACGTTGATTTATTTTGATTTCTTTGCATGATAGCTTATACTTGAAAATATAATTTTAAAAATGTAACAAACAATTGTCATGTTAATCAAACATATTGTTAATTTATGGCGCCTCCTACATGTAAGTACAATATATTTTCATTAGGAATCTCATCTGTTGATGACATTTTTAATCAATTTTTTTTAACGAAAACAATAATTTCAAAATATTTGCCTACCTTTTGTCAATAGCGGGGAACATAAGCTTTAAAATGATGCTTGAATAATTAATTTTAATGAAGAATTAAGGGCACTATGGCGTTGCCACAATAGCACACCTTTAAGAAATAATATTTATATACATAAATATATTATTATTAGTTCTTCGCCTTACAATAATAAGGGTCAGTGGCCCCATGCCCAACCAAACGCATAAGAGCATGAGCGACGTCCGCATCTTTAAAAAAATCCCCATCCAGTTGGCGAATTGTTTTTAAAGTAAGGTGTTGAAACGTATAACTACGTCGGTATAAGTTGAAATTATGAAAAACTAAGAATGTAAACCACCTTATATTTGATTCCTTGACAAATATTTTTTGTAGTTACTTCAGTACGACTTCATGTTGCAATTCCAGACTATAAGCTACACTATATTATTTTAATGAAATATAAATATTTAAGTAAACTAACATGTTTTTTGATTTGATATTTACATGAAAACAACTGTATCACTGCCTAGTAGTGTTTGCGGTAATACTGGGTTCGGATTCGTACCAATTGCATTTATGCTTTGTGTTGTACCAGTACCTTCAATAGATTAAGCAGTATTAACTGCGAATATTAATAAACCCTATTAATATAGTCAAATTTTTAAGTATTTCATCTTTTCCATGGTTTGAAAAAATTAGACTTCAATTAAACATGAATTAAAATATAAAATTTTGCGCCTTTTTTCGTAAGAAGTACTCAGTATTATATAAAAAAAAATATTTTTCATATATGCGAAAATAACCACAGCCATGTGTTTTGGAATGTCACAACATCATTCTCATAGTATTACAAACTATATCTTGGCAACTGGTTTTCCAAGGAATCATTTGTGAACGAATAGGGAAGTTATTTACGACAGCCGTTGTCTGGAAGAGTTGGGACCAAGGCGGGTGTGTTTGTAGCACCCTGCTGGTTGTGCGAGTGCCTGTGAACAGCAAACAGGATGCTCCTTCAGGCAGCTTCTGTGGGGCGGGCGCATTCCACCCCGCGGTGACAGCGGTCAGCGCGGTCCATATTTCACCGCGGCGACAGCGGTCAGCTTCGTCCCCGGGGGCCGTGCTACCGTGCGGCGGTCCCACGGTCCGGCCGGCTACTGTCGGCCCGCGGTTCCCAGGCCGCGGAGGGACTGGAACATGACAGGCGTCTTCCGTGGGCAGCGCTTCCTCAACGCCCATCAGGCGCAAGTCAACACCAAGAACACGCAAAAAAAAAGTAAAACTGCTTATAGATATGTCCAGTAATTTTTTATTGTTATGTTTTTTTGTTTAAAAAACGTATTTATTACGTTAGTCCCCAACGACTTTATATAAATACCAAATCAACTAAATGCTCGGTTTGATGCTCGATGGTTTAACTTGAATCATGACTTATAACATACTTCAATTTTTAAAATAAAAAAACTCTAAAAATAAGTGCTAATTATTTTAAGACTATGTCATTTTTGTAAATACGCTGGAGTTTTGTTCATAATTACCTGCGGCATTATACATTTTTAATAAGTTAATTTTAATTGATTAAGTATGTGTAAAAATACATATGTAATTGAAAAAAATCCCATTAGATACACATATTCTCACTGTTTTTATAGAACTACCATAACACATTTTTATGCTAGTGATATCCTCAACAATATTTTATTTACATGTGTAAAATATTGTTCAATACATTTAGTTGTCAATCTAAAATCATGGATTACATGCTCCGATAAATCACTTTGTTAAAAAGATGTGTCCGGTGGAGGCCCATCCAACCTCTTCCTATAGCTATCAAGGAATTGACCAGAGCTGCCTCAGCTGCTCTCAGAGCCCGAGAACCCTCCGAGCTGCTCCCAGCAGAGCACCCTGCCAAGTGCTAGACCATCCCATCTGGTCCTGAGCAGGGGATCCATTCACATCAGAGGACCAAGCCACACTAGTCGACTAGGGGGTTTCAGACTCGTCCAGGGCCGGCCGCTGGAACCGACCCTTGGTCCCGGCTCAGGAGGCTCACAGCCGAGAAGGCCCGCGTGTGTGCCCGACCCACCCAGTCCTCTCCGTTCCATTACCAAGCGTCTCGTCACGAGGAGACAGGCTTTTGGGACCCAACGTCACCAGGGCTCAACAGTCCAAGTCCCCAACAGCGCTCCTTTCGCATCGGCTGTTGCCCACAAATTCGGCCATTTCACCATTCCTTGCACCCGTTTCGGCAACACAGAATGCCTGAGGTTGGGTTCTTTGATCCAGCAAGGTCCTCTTCAGTAGTACCATCGGTGCCACGAGGAGGCAAAGGGTCGAGAGGCTGTATCTTTCCGCGAACCCGTAGGAGCATTACTCGTATCACTAGAGCTGGCATCAGCTCCGACATCTCAAAGGAGAATCACCGTCTAACTTAGGAGACGTTTTCAGGTACAGACAGACTTAAGGCACGGAAGCATCTGTTTTACTTCATTTATCGGACCAGAGGCTAGCAATTTTTTTATAGCAAGGTTTCACGCCTAGTTGAATGTGACGTCATAAGATGCGGTATCATACGCCAACCAAAATCTGACAAATTGTGGGAGGTATCGGGCATGGCCTACAGTGAACAGTCATTTTCAGCATCCGAATGGAAAGTATGATTACATAAAAGTAGAGCCGGGTTTCGAAGCCGCGTTCTAAGAAACACGGGTTCACTTCCGCTTCGCCCTGACCGAGTAACATTGAGAGAGAAGAGGTTTGCCAGAAGCGTGTAATTATAGGAGATGAAGGCCATAAACCCTGGGCAGTGACCGGACGCTGGAAGCTAGTCTGCATGCAACACGTACCGAGCTGAAGGCAGCTTGAGGCTTGGCTACAGAAGAGTGTCGTGGCGTCGTGTACCTGCTGTGCTCACTCCGGGGCCTTGAGCAATATCCACGCCTCACTACAGCCCCCTGGAGCACATGGCAGAGCCAGAAGCTCTAGTGGGTCGAGGTGTTCCTAGCACGGCCTCGCTGGGCGTCGACAACCTCCCCCCGACGCCACGAGACACGCCGCTGAAATGAAGACGCATTAGTGCGGCCCCCGAGACCACGCTGCGGCGCTGCGACGGTGCGGCGTCTCGCAATTACTTACCGCGCGGGCCTCTGCGGTCGCGAGATGGCGCAGTGGTAACACGCTGCACTCAGGCTGCGGAGAACACCGGGCTCGTGTCCTGGTCCCAGTGCGGACCACAGTCAAAGTACTGGAAAAGAATTCGAAACACCTTGGCTGCAATGAATGTGTGAAATTTTCCAATCAATTCCTTTTTAAAATTGTAACATGCATAGGATAATATCTTCATTAGGTTTTATATATGTTCCAGAAGATGCCAGAATGTTCTAAATCTTCCTGCGTCTGTAGTGTATGCGGAAAGAATTTTTTTGCACATTAAAATGATGATGTTCCTTTTCAAATCCTTCAATCGTCATGAGCTTTTAAAACAAATGTAAGTACATATGGTGCACGGTAAACAAAGTTGCAGCGTAAGAGTGCCTAAATGTTTGCAGGCTATATGTCTCTGGAGCGTCGCTTAATTATTTTACAATATAATTTCAGATTTTTGCTCATAATGCTATTAAATACATTCAAATTATTAGAAGCGGTTTTGTTTGTAACATACTCAATTAATTTTATAATTGATTTTTAAATGGATATTGGAAATTCAAAAGCCAAATTAATCATCCCTGTCATGAATTATAAACGTCATATATTAAGTTTTGTATGAAGTCTATGTCATAAATATAATTATTTGTAATCCATAGATTAAATAAATTAGTGTTGGAAAAAAATAATAATTTAATTAAGTATAGATATCTATTAAAGTAAAAACGTTTCTACAAGAAAGATTACATACAAACAGTTGATTCAAAACTGTATACCTACATTACGATTAGTCACACGTGTTCTGAGTTCATGTTAGGAATTTAAAAAAAATTAAGTTCTAATCAATTTTTTTGTAAGAAATATAAAATATGTAATTAAATTAATGAGAAATCCCCTGTAAGAAAAACCTATGGCGATCTTATGTTAAAATAATTCTCTCAAAAGTAGGTCTGCAAGTTTCCGATACCGTTTCAGTATGTAAGAAGGTATTAGATTATTATTGTTTGCAGAGGTACGGAGATTTGACAACGCTGAAAGTGCAGTGCCATAGTCTATGTCCTTGATTATCCATCTTCTCCGGCGACTGCGTCCGTGCTCGTGACAGGCAGGCATAGCGCAGAGCTTCAAGCCCCTTCTGACCGCCAGCTGCTGTCTTGTCACGTGTTGTCAGGTTGTCCCTGCAGGAACTGATCGTGTGAAATGAGGTTCTCAGAGTAAAGCTTTGTTTAACATATTTTTTTTGTCTAGAAGATGGTTTTGAAATGTACACATTTTCTAGCATAAATTTCTAATTTGTTTATTCTATCATTTGTTTTAGTTGCAAATAAAAATACGTTTTAAGTGTACTTATTAAATTGATATTTGGTACGATCATTAAAAAATTTAAAACAATTTTATCTCTGCAAAAAATAATTTAAAAACGTAATTTAAATTTTTAAAAAGCATTTAATATGCTAAATCGCAATAAGTATTCACGAAAAACATTGTTGTTAATATTACAAATACAGATTTTTTCAGTTTATTACTTTTATTTCTTGCATGGTTTTAGATTTAGATAATCCTTATTAACGATTTATAAACAAAATGGTCAGTTTTTTGGTAAGAAAAACCATGAGAATTCAGATTAATAGACTACATGTGTACACAAAACATTATCACACAAATCGTAAAGTCTTAAACTTTAACTTAAAAAATGTCCATTATTCTAATTTTTTCTGATAGTTTATAAATTAATGTTTTTTTATATTTTCAAACTATGCAGGATGGCATTTCACATGACCAAATTTTACATTAAGACATAGATAGTCACCTTTAACACATTCGATCCCACGAAGAATGTATTAAGATTCCAAAACATCATAATATAAACTATTTCCAATTATTTGAAACATTTTCATTCCTAACAAGCACTGTGTTCCATCATAAAGAACGTCTCAAGTGATTTCTTTCCCCTGACATGATCCTTATAAGATAAAATTATGTAGAAATATTAGTTGTATAGTTCTCTTTTCTATAAAAAAAACTTATGTCCTAAAAACAATATTTCTTTTTAAATAATTAACTATGATTTTAATTGTAACGTCACTCTGAAAGACATTCACTTGTCTGTGCCTTTCAGTATATTAAATGAGATTTTTTAAGTTGCGCCTATATGTGCCTTAAATCTTTCAAGAGAAAAAAACTTTGGATGATGTTCGCTCGCGTCCCTTTATATCCGAGAGGTTTTTAAAAAGTGAAACCACGAGTTTATAACTGCAAATGCAAGCTTATTCACCAACATATGAATGAAAAAATAATTTTAAAACTTTTTTTCTTTACAACCTCAAGAAATTATTAATTGCACTTTTCTCATTAATAATCTAGTCAATTAACTCCTTTTGCGCAGGCCATAATTTGGATAATTTGTCTGAATTAATTTTTCATTGTTATGTTATCATCCACCAATACCTAGGTCTATTAACATTAGACATATGTCCAAGCATCTGCTACTATGATATACATTTTTCTTACAAGGACAAACGTAGCAGATAGTAAACCACTAAGCTACAAATATATATTTAACTATGTTAAAAAACATTAGCACTTAGCTCACATACAATTTGTTTTGGGATGTAAGAATCAGTTCGCAAACCCTAAACATTTTCCGGGAATGGTTTACTGCGCGTCTAGGTGAATTAAATGTAATATATTCGCAATATGAGCATTATGTGACAGTAGGCTTCAAGAAGTTCCAGATTATTTTAAAATCATTTCCACCTATTATTTGACTCCCACCAGTTTACAAAACAAGCCTGGGCGATTCAAGGGTTTGGAAAGGGGGAGAAATTTCCCCCATAATAGCTGAACCTTGATAAAAAAAAAATTAATATCAACACATACATTTATCAAGGGATGTATTAGAAAAATGTTTCGTATACATAATGATACATTTACCAGTGCCTTTTTAAAGGAATTTATTATTATGAAGTTGGCAACACTTTTTGGTAACTTTGCTGTATATTCCGGAGTATATCTTTCAATGGGAAGTTTGTGCTTTCTTCTGGTCATTTATCATCATGAAGTTGGCAACACTGCTTAGTAACTGTGGTGTCCGTGATAGTTTCGCGCGCTGTAAGATTAAACAAGCAGCAGGACTGTGGTAGTGAGTGTTGTTTCGGTAAACCATGTTTTGGTGAGCTTTTTGATGCAAGTATTGCTGCAGCAGTGTTTTTAATATGAAATAACCTGTCATAACATTATTTATAATACATATGCTCCTGCATAGACTCCTTTATTTTCGATAGCGCGGAGGCAGAGCGCACGCTTGTGATAATTAAGGGGTAAATTTAACGTAGTTCAAACATCGTCACTGGAAAATTTTCACCTTTTTTATTAATTACTGGATAATACAAACTTTTCTTTAAGCAAATATTTATTAATGCATTTTTTTGTGTTTGTCTACCTTATTTCTATAATATTATTAAATTCATTGCTTAGTCCTGTGGCTTGATTATTTCAAACATTTTACAGGAGTCACAAAAAAATGTTATACAGCCACGTATCATGGTTTGGTTTTTTAATTAAATTGTATTGGGAAGGAAGAAAGTCTCCAAGCATTTCAGACATACTTTTAGTATTATAGTTTTTCTAGATCACCTATATTTTGTTACTATTCGGTTTCGAAGCAATTAATGTGAATAATTTTTTTTCTTCGAATAAGTTAAAATTACTCTCAGTTTATTTGCCTAAGACCTTTTTTATGCCCCAAGTATTGCATTATACTTTATCTGAATTGTTTTAAAAACAATGAATTTATCCTTCTAATATTTTTTTATTTTTTTAAGTTGATAATTTTGAATTATGTTCATCAGGTTGGTATTATCAATTAGTTTATTCTATATGGTATATTCTATGCCCAGGTTTCCATAAGCAGAGTTTTGTCAATATTGTTCCATATTTTTTTTGGGAAATAAGTCCCTGATTTCCATATCTGGTAATTCTTTTTGTAATTATCCAAATAGCACCAACCCCCCCCCCCCCCCCCGGATAAAAAGACTCATCACTGGATCCACCCTTGACTTGGAGTACACAAAAGAAAAGCAATATTAACGTAATAAAAGACACTTGGAAGCCAAATGCATTTTGAGAAAAAAATTGGCGGTTTTTTTATAGAAATTGCAAAGAACCGAGACTCCAAAGAAAACAAATTAAATTCTTTTGGTCACGGATTTATACAAACAATGACTACAATTTTTAATAATTTTCCAAGTGACTTTAAAACAAATTAACAACTCGTAAGGCCCCTGTGAGACTCTACATAAGCCATCACACATTGCTTCAACCAACTGAGTGAAAGACGAGAGCGGTATGCCTGCCAAGCTGGAGCCAAGCAGCGACTGCGCGGTGCAAGCACGTGGATGAGCGGGGGATAACCAGTTCGAGAGACAGGTGCTTCCCTCTGTCCGCAAACAGCGGAACCCAGGAGGTGGAGGTGCGGTTCTTTCAGACCCGCCCGAGGCAGTGACGCGCATGAGAGGCGGCGTCAACCCCACCGCCATTGTCGCCGGAGAGGCGTTTTTTAAAGCGCGATTATTCGCGACCACGCGGTGTGCCGACGCCAGCTGGCCGCGCCGCCATTGTGCGCTGCTGGAAGGGTTCCGGGGCTGTGTTTCTGCTCGCGTGTCCGCGGTTCAACGGTTCTCAAACAAACCCCACCCCTCGTGTGTGTTTTTTAGAGTACGCCTTGGAGCGTTTCGAAACACATTCTCGTCGCCGTGAAATGTAGCGGCGGAGAGGAATGAGTTTCGCGTTAAGCAAGTGCATTGTGCGTGGACGCAGCCATTGTGGGCGAGGTGTCGCCTCTCTGCAGCGCGCCGGCGCGTGAAAGAGCTGCACAGCGAATTACAAACACAGTTTAACTCATCTATCAGTCTCACTTGTTAACGCTCAGAACACATTTTCTCGATTACTTTCAAACGGCATAGGTTTATTAATGTCCTATGTCCCGATGTTAATTTATAATGTACGTTCACAAACTGTAAGGGACTTTTGAGTTGTGAAAACCAAACGCATAATCAGATGTTTAACTAAGAGGGGGCCAGTTCTAAATGTTATTCTTAAAATATCACTGAGTAAACATCGAGTTTACTTTCGTAGCAATTTACATGTACTCCAGTTAACATGCGCTTTATTCTGATTAATTTACGGCATTGTAACTAAAAATTAATTAGTTTATTTCAGAAACATGTGTACTGGACTGCCATGATTGCTACAGTTACAGTTATTTAACGAAGGTCGTAAATTACAAAAATAATCAATTCATATGATTAAATTTATAAACAAAAATAGACACAAGTGGTTCGGGGATCACTAATGTCATGGAAGTACGTTAACCGTAGTCCTATGTACAAAGCAGTTTGCAGTAAAAACACTTATTTTCCCTTTTACATTTGACTCAAATACCTACAGCCAAAATAATGTTTTGAATATGTGGAAAATCGTGACAGTTGGTGAAATATTCATATAATGGGCCTTAACCACAGTTTTTTTAAAGTAAAGTAATGCATGGTTTAGTAACATTGTCTGTCATTTAAATTCAGGGAACCACAGATTATTGTTACGAACACAAGCAGGGCCGCGGCGCACGCCAGGTTCGGAGCTGGCTGGTGGCTCCGCGCGGCCACTGATGTCACTTGGCCGCCACTGACGTGAGACATGCCAAGCATGCCTGGCGGATTACAAGGGTCTTTGCTACCTCCCTCCTCCCCTCCGCCCTCGGCGCGGCCCCCAATCTCAGCGCCGTTACCTGGCATCTGGCAGCAATTGGGAATCCCTCGCGAGCTGTTGATGCTTTTATCGATGCTTCGTGCGTCGGGTCGGCCCAGGATGACGCGGCCCGGGATGACGTGGCCTATCACATCAACCTTTCTCGACGCTTCAGGCACCGGGTCGGCACGGGATGACGCGACTGGCATCAGCATGCTCGTGACTTCTGGAAGGGCGCGAGGCTCTATATAAGCCCGGACGCCGACCTCCGTGACAGTTCCTGGGCGCGGAGTTCCTCGGCGAGACAGCTTTTGGGACGAGAGAGTTTCTCGGCTATAGTTGGGTTGCGAGAGTGCTACGGGTGCGGCGAGAGTCCCGAGCAAAGTTCCGAGCGAAGCGTCGAGCGGGACCTCGGCGAAGGGAAGTGCGACGGCGGCGGCGGAGTGCGGCGACGGAGTCCCGCGACGGAGGTCCACGAGGGGTGCTGCAGCGAGAGTTGCACCAGTGCGACCCAGCGAGGTGTGCGGTGTGTAAAAAAACTGAGTGACTGGGGAATAAACATTTTTAAGTGTAATTGATTATTAGGCATTTTTAGAAGATTATTTGTTAGTGATGTAAGTATTGATTTTCAATAAAACTGTGCAATAAAATCTTTAGTTGGGCTATCCATTTACGAACCCAGTAGTTTTTTTTTCCCAAGATGATTGTTGTTTTAATAATCGTAACATTATAATAGCCTAGAGTTTAGGCCTATATGCAATATATAGTTATTAAAAAAAATATATAATTAACTAAATATTTTTCATTCAAGCTTACTTCCTAAAATTTTAAATTATAAATTTCTGAAGTCGTATCGTGATATAACAGAGAAAATTAGTTCAGAACAATACCTTCAAAATAAAATAAAATAATCTCTTATTGTCTGTTCTCCTAAAAAGTGGAAGAATGCCACATATATATTACTTTAGCTAAATCTTACATTCATTAATAAGTACTTTTAAATTATATTTTTTTAACACAATGAAAGTTAAATTTTAGTAAGCAACGGAAATGAAATGAAGTGCGTGCGCACCACGGACGGAAGTTAACATGATGAAGTCCAATGAGCATGCAGGTTTCTGCTATACTTACAAGCAGATTGCGTGTGGTGGCGTTAACCTGTATGTAATCTCTTCCGTGAACATCGGAGGAAGAACCAAGCTTATGAGTGGGCCAAAAAAATCTTCGTGATGGCAAAACTATCCCAGAATACATTTTATTAATTAAGTAGTCACAAATTAAGTAACAGCATCTTTAAAAATACAAATAATTTTGAAATTATAACATTTAAAATCCAAAATGACCACAATTTTTTTTACCGCGTCTCTTTACCTCAGTGATTAAATGCGTGGTTTTGAAATACAAGGTTGTAGGTTGTAATCCGGCGTGGGACAATATTTTTTAACAATTCTATACAAATAATCATTGTAGTTTTAAAACTTAAATTAAAATATAATTATATTTTTTCGATTTATTTATTTAACTGGTTTTTAAAGTAACGTTTAAATACATGGTTTAGTCCTTTGTTTTAGTTATTTTGCACACATTAATTTCAAAATAAGACAAAAAATACAGTTCACATCTTATTTAGAAAACTACTCCCATTCCTGTTAAACTAGTAGCATAAATTTCTGATAAAAAACATTCAATTTTTTTTATTCGAATAAATATAACAAACTCTTTATTATGGAAAAAAAACGCAGTCAATATCAGGTACTTCAGCTATATGAATACAATATATTTCGCTCGTTGACAACTTATTCCTAAACCCTAACATGGGGTCTGTAGCTGTATATTTAGTGGGAAAATACATGTTTAGTTGGTTTTACCAGTTTATTAAAAATTAATAATATTGATTCATTTACATCTTTTAATCTTTTATTTTAATTTATTAACACTTTTATGTTTGGCAGTAATGTCCACACTTCCAGCTGCCTAAACTATGCTAAATGTGATTATTGTGTAGGTGCCCCATAAGCATAGGAAAAATAAAAAAATAAAGAAACCCTATTGGTTTACAAAATTTTTACTTTTAACCGATGATATTGCATTTTTGAAACATTCGTGAAAAAAATTGGAAATTTTTCTTATATTCAAGAATTTATCTGTAATTAAGGTATTTCCAACATGGATATAATACCTCACGAGACCGAAATTTTATATCTCACCATACACGATACGTCATTTCAATCTATTTTCATACGTGTTACCGTTCAACTAAAACGGACCTCCGAAGAAAGGATTGCAGTGACTTTAAAAATGGCGTTTCAAGTCTAAGTCTCTTTCACTATTTCTCAAACACTATAATGGTTTTCGATACATTGTTATGCTTTCATACAGTCCCTTGGTTATTAATCCTCATAAAGAAATTTTGAAAATCTCAACGTTAGTGATTTCAACAATGAGTAGAGTTAAATGGAAAATAGTATCTATTAATGTACTTGGTAGCGTTTATTTTCATTTCTATAGAGGTTATTAAAATTTAGAAATGTTTCGAGCCTTTCAAGAAGAATCACTGTAATTATGTTTCTGAGATTGGTTTTTCTGCAGTTAATCGTTTAAACAGGTTAACATAATTTTTAATGTAACTTACATAAAAACTTACAATAAAACTATTCATCTTAAATCGAATGTGCGGACCCTCTTACTACTCTGTGAGGTAGGTATAGAAATAGGCCCCACGTTTGTGTGACAGATTTCTATGTACGGACCCTTTTGTACTTATTGTGTCGGTGCATATATATATAAGTAGTAGGAAATAGCCGATTCTGGGACAGGCGCAGGATCCAGGATCCGGCGGCCATCTTGGATGACGTCATCTAATCCGTATGCTAATCCATGCTAATCCGTTTGCTAATCTATGCTAATCTATGCCAATCCATGCCAATCTATGCTAATCCATGCCAATCTATGCCAATCTATGCTAATCCGTATGCCAATATATGCCAATTCGTGTGCCAATCTATGCTAATTCGTATGCCAATCTATGCTAATCTGTATGCCAATCTATGCTAATCTGTATGCCAATCTATGCTAATCCATATGTCAATCTATGCTAATCCATATGTTAATCCATGCTAATCCATCCGCCATTTTGTATTTCTAGAAATTTCCACCAACTTCGAATCCTGACGTCAGCGTTGCACTTTTCGTCACGGCCGCCATCTTGGATTGGAATTTTTTTTTTCGAACTTCAACTTTTCGAAATTCTATGTAATCATCAGCCGCCATCTTGTTTCGTCTGCTGGTGGCCGCCATCTTGTTTTCGTCAGCTGGAGGCAGCCATCTTGTGATGTCATATAGTTCTGCTGGTCGCCACCAGATAGCAGCAGGGATTATTTTATTTTTTTCTTTAACTAAAATATTTTCAGTTCCGAGGCTGGGATTCAATCCATGGGACGTGAAAACGTCCAGTATGTCGTGGTTACGAGGCGGACGCCTTGACCACTAGACCACGAGACCAGTTAGGATATAGTGGAATAAATAATCTATATATGCTACGTACTGACGGCAAGTTTATGATAAATGGGGGGGAGGGTGTTTTTGCCTTCCTTAATGCATACCTAAGGCGCCACATTTGAAATTAAAATTATTATACAGCCGCCATCTTTAATTCCAACACAGACTACCAGATGGTGCTAAATTCAAAAATTAGTTGCCAGAGGCGCCGCCATCTTGGTTCTCTAGTTGGCTGGTAGATGTCGCTAGTATCGCGCGCCAAATTCAAAAATTAGTTGTCAGAGGTGCCGCCATCTTGGTTCTCAAGTTGGCTGGTAGATGTCGCTAGTATTGCGCGCCAAATTCAAAAATTAGTTGTCAGAGGCGCCGCCATCTTGGTTCTCAAGTTGGCTGGTAGATGTCGCTAGTAACGCGTGCCAAATTCAGAAATTAGTTGTCAGAGGCGCCACCATCTTGGTTCTCAAGTTGGCTGGTAGATGGCGCCACCGTCGCCATATTTTAGTTCATATAATCAATACCAGATGATGCCACCGTCACCATCTTTAGTTCCTAGTGTTGCTACCAGAGTGTGCCACCATCGCCATATTTTAGTTCTTATAATCGATACCAGATGACGCCACCGTCGCCATCTTTAGTTCCTAGTGTTGCTACCAGAGTGTGCCACCGTCGCCATATTTAATTCTTAAAGTTACTGCCGAAGCGCGCCACTGTCGCCATCTTTAAATCTTAAATTTACTGCTGGATGGCGCCAAGTGTTATGTAGTCAGTCGAAACAGGTCGGGAACGAGTCGAGACAACTCTAGACAGTCGAGACCAGTCGGGGGACAAGACGAGACAAGTCAGTAGCCTGTATTCACCAAGTTCCCCGTTGCCGCCATCTTTAATTCATAAAGTCGCTACCAGATGGCGCCACTGCCGGCCGTCTTTAATTCAAGGCATTATTGCCGGATGGTGCCAAGTTTGAATTTAAAAAACCTACAAGTGTTATGCAATGTGTAACCAGTCGAGACAAGTCGGTAGCCTGTATTCACCTGGTTCTCTGTTGCCGTCACTGCCATCCGGGTATCTGACGAGTCCTAATTAATATACTCGTACACATCCTACCTCTATGACCTCTACAAACAAACTGACCGTACATACTCCAAAATGACATATATATTACACCCACATGCAAACATTTGATAACCATCAAGAATGCCAACATACAAAAATAAATTAACCATCGCTGAAACAAATTTCCCAACATTAATTACAATAAAAAAAGTCCGGTAAGATTCTGTATTTTGTCTATAATTTAATAAATGATGATAGAGTATTAATAAAATATTGGTGTTGTGTAGAGTCTCTCTCTTCTTCTCGTAGTGGTGGAAGACATCTCGAAGGTAGTGTTAGAATTTATGTATTAAAGCAATCACTCTAGCTGAGGAGGTTAATAACTAATAGTAACAACTTTTTAAAAATACTCTGAATATAAAACTTTTTTTAATAAGAGGGACCATTGAATGGTTTTTTGAAATTAAAGCAAACAACGTAAATGTTAAACACAAATTTATTCAAATCTTATTACAAAAAGCAAGGGATAAGAAAAATCACTGATTTAAAAGAATTAAATAATGAGTAATAAAAGTACATAATATTCACACACTGCACATCATAGTGACAAAGTCAACATAACTTATTTACATAAACCAGAGACCCAATACCTAAATATTAAGCATAACTACAAGTTACATAGAGTATAATATACTCTGAAATACATATTAAAGAGAAAATTGATATAAATAATATCATACTTTGCTCAATAGTTCCAGAAGTAATGAATGTACAGCTACACGAGCAATCTCAACAGTTCTTTCATCACTAGTGGTTTCTGTGGAACATACTTGAGTGGTGTCTTCACTGATCGGACCTAGATGACTGAGATCTCGGGTTCGACTCTTGCGAGATGTAGGAAGGCGAAGCTGACGCCGGCGTTTAGGCTGGACTGCTACTGATGTAGTAGGTGCTGGCGATGTGGGACTCATCTGGGTACAGCTAGATGATGTCTGGACTGACGAAGTCTGTCCACATGCAGATGCTGGCGGTGACTGAATAGCTGGTTGGTTGAATGCATGTGCGAAAACCTCTCCAGGAGTTGCAGGGAGAACTGTATCATCTCTCATCATATTCACACTACAATGTCCATAGCCCAGACAGTTGATAACTTCTAGAGGCGTATCTTGAGATCCTGGGTTTAAAACCTGTTTCACGTGAAACACAGCGTCACAACTCTCCGAAAAATGTTTTAAAACACCGTCGATCCACTCACTATAATCAACAGTGCCTAGCCCAGGTGTTACACTGGAGTATATCCAATTCGGTTGAAAGTTAGACATCTTGGTTAACTACTTCTGCTGTAGGTCCTTACACCACCACAGTTTCAGCTCGACTGCCATCGCACGAGTCGAGGGTCGTATCTAAAATATATGTATCACTTGTATAAACATTCCAACATGGTGATCAACCATCCAAGCCCTAAGCATGCTCGCATTGTGTCTTGAGATCGAACCTGAACATGTATTATTGCACGTGTACAATTTATTTAATTCTTTCAATGTTGGACACTCATATTCTGCTTGTACATCTAATATTAGCACATGTTGCTTACAATAGTTAGTTAGCCACCGTTTCTGCTCTATTCCTACAACCAATACAGGTCCGCTCAAATGACTTGCCAATATGTTGGGTATTGAAGCATAAGGAAAGAGTCCGTGTTCCCACTGTAAACCATGAAAATTTCTAGTGAGCCAGACATTTGTTTTTTGATGCTTCCTGGTGAGATATCGCCATTCAAATGGAGGTTGAAAGTTACATGTTATTACATTTCCTTCTTCATCTGCAATGCTAAGTTCCTTGATAATAAATCCATACTGACTAGAGAAGCCTTGGAGGTTTACACATTTCGTCATGGAGGTCGAGACGAGACTAAGCCGGTAATGTACTGCCAGGTCTTAGATAATGGACGAAACAATCTACCTTGTTGCAGGATGTCTCGATTATGTCCGGAGCCTCCTCGTCACAATCACTGGTCCAGTGATGACCGAATTTGCAGACCTCTAGTTGAAGTAACCATCCTCGGTGACGTAGTGCACACGGCGGAATCCTGGCGTTACTTCCGCGTACTTTGCAGTTGGATCGAACAGCATTTGCTTGAATTTGTAGCAGCAGCTCTATACCCACACGACTATGTGTTGACTGCTGTGTCTAGGGTGTTGACCTCAATTTATACCGCTAGGACCCCCCTCCAGTCCAGTCACGTGTACCGTTGCTTCCGTTGTTGTCCCCCCGCCTTGCTGGCGGCCTCCAACATTCGAACGAGGTGATAAACCATCCAAGCCCTAAGCATGCTCGCATTGTGTCTTCAGATCGGACCTGGACATCCAAGTTACATAGAGTATAATATACTCTGAAATACATAATAAAGAAAAAATTGATATAAATAACATTATACTTTGCTTAATAGTTCCAGAAGTAATGAACGCACTGCTTGACCAGTGACAGGTGTAACTAAATATTAAATATATTTTATATTTTATTTTCCATTACTTTTCGTGGAATTTATTAATCATTTACTCTACGAAAAACAACTCAAGACAATATACCTGACCATCGAATTAAATACAGTACCGCTATGCCTTACATGAAAGTCTAATTATTCGATAATCTAAATAACCTACAAATCGTTCATGTACAAAGCCACACATACAGGCTAATTGTCTATGGACTATGAGACCGAGTCATGACAATATCAGACGTATAGGCTAGAAATTTCAGAACCGCAGGACCTTCTTCGTCTTTAGATAATTACAGTCATTTAGACAATCATGAAATTTTAATACACACTAAAGGACCAAGCGACCTTGAAAAATATTTTAGTAACACCAAGAGGTTTTTAACTAGTAAATATTCAGTCACTACATATTTTACTACCCGTAATCAACAAAAAGGAAGCACCATCAACGAAAAGGCAGCACAATCAAAAAAGGCAGCACATTTGTAAACACCATCAACAAAAAGGAAGCACATTTTGGAAGCACCATCAACATAAAGGCAGCACATTTTGGAAGCACAATCAATAAAGGCAACACATTTGGAAGCACCATCAACAAAAAGGAAGCACATTTTGGAAGCACCATCAAAAAGGCAGCACATTTTGGAAGCACAATCAAAAACGGCAGCACATTTTGGAAGCACAATAAAAAAAGGCAGCACATTTGGAAGCACCATCAACAAAAGAAGGAATCATATTTTGGAAGCACCATCAAAAAGGCAGCACATTTTGGAAGCACAATCAAAAAAGGCAGCACATTTGGAAGCACCATCAACAAAAGAAGGAAGCACATTTTGGAAGTACCATCAAAAAGGTAGCACATTTGGTAACACAAGTTACGAGAACTAAGTCTTAGAAATAAAAACATTAAATTTTTACTTTTAATATTTAATTTATTTCTTAAGATTATACAAATAGAAGTAAAATAAACCATTATTGTATGTAGCCAGCTTTCCTCAGTTCTTCGAGTATAAAGGATATTTCTTTTATGCACGAATAGTTTCCTGCACAAAGCGAGCCATGTAGAAGTCTTAGCCGGTCAACCAATAAGTTTGGATCTTTCCACGATGTGTAATCAATCTCTTCTACCACCATCTCACTTGCTTGTTTATTATAAATACTTTTAATATCACAATCGTCCCAGTGATCATAATAAGCGTTATCAGATTTATTTATTATACCACGTCGTTTCCATCGTTTCGGTCTCAGGACACCGTTACATTCTTCGATCTTGTCAGCTTTAGGTGCTTCATCACAGTCTATGCTTTTGTCAACAGCCTCAGAGTCATTGTTACAATCACTGTAGAAGACATCCTCTTCACCCAGATTACCATATGAATTCGATTTCGATGATGTTGAAGTGCCATTATCGTCTTCATGCTTCCTTTTTAGGAGTCCATAATTTTTACAAAGTAAGAAAGATCTACTTGAATTCGGCTGGAATGTATTCTCACTTTTCACGTTAAGGATTCTTCCATTGTCTTCATTCTTCCATAAATCATCATCGTCCTTCAATTTAAGTTCTTCGTCGAGATCGGAAGAGCCACGAACATAATCTCTCTTATGACAAGGAAAAATATTGTCGTAATGCAGATCACTATTCCTTAGTCTAGTAGATCCATCGTTGTACTCTGGCTTGTACGCAGGCTTAACGTTACAAGTTCTGTCATGTCTTTTTAAGCTCTCTCTCCACGTAAACGACTTGTTACATCGAACGCAATATCATATTGCGTAGTGGATTTTTAACACAGTCATTCTTCTGGTGTTGTCTTCCATTCTTTCTCAAGATAAATTCTTTGCTGCAAAACTTACACCTGTGTCCTTTCGATACAGCGACAGACATCGAATCCGGATTCATATTAGTTACTGTGACTAATGTTAGATACAAACAGACAGTTTTCCAATTGGAACCATTACTTAAATATAATTTTTAAATATATCTTAAGCGATAGTTAAGTTATCTCATGCAAAGGTACTTGTTGTAAGTAGTTCTGCTTTTCAACAACAGATGACACCACGTATTGCTTGCAGGTAAATATTATTTCTTTCTTTCATGCGGGATGCAGGATTCTCACTAACGATCGCAATAGAGGGATGGCATCGCTAGACTCCAAGGAGAAGGTAGTTTGTTCTTCCAGTTAGTGTTTCTTAGAGTATATAATTATTATTTGACTGAATAATGATTTTTTTTTTAAATTCCACCTAATAAAAATAAAATAGAAGCACTCAGAGAAAACCATCAGGGATGATGTCGTTTATAAACATCATAAATTACCAATTTTTTTTTTAAAAAGTCCAAATTTAATCCTACTTAAACAACATGAGCGTTCTAGCACAAGCCCGCTTGTGAACTCTTTGCTTAAGCAACATGAGAGTTCTAGCACAAGCCCGCTTGTGAACTCTTTTCTTAAGCAACATGAGAGTTCTAGCACAAGCCCGCTTGTAAACTCTTTGCTTAAGCAACATGAGAGTTCTAGCACAAGCCCGCTTGTGAACTCTTTGCTTAAGCAACATGAGAGTTCTAGCAAAAGCGGGCTTGTGAACTCTTTGCTTAAGCAACACGAGAGTTCTAGCACAAGCGGGCTTGTTAACTCTTTGCTTAAGCAACATGAGAGTTCTAGCACAAGCGGGCTTGTGAACTCTTTGCTTAAGCAACACGAGAGTTCTAGCACAAGCAGGCTTGTGAACTCTTTGCTTAAGTAGGATTAAATTTGGACTTTTTTAAAAAAAATTGGTAATCTATGATATTTATAAACGACATCATCCCTGATGGGTTTCTCTGAGTGCTTCTATTTTATTTTTATTAGGTGGAATTTAAAAAAAAAAAACATTATTCAGTCAAATAATAATATATACCCTGAGAAACACTAACTGGAAGAACAAACTACCTTCTCCTTGGAGTCTAGCGATGCTATCCCCCTATTGCGATCGTTAGTGAGAATCCTGCATCCCGCATGAAAGAAAGAAATAATATTTACCTGCAAGCAATACGTGGTGTCATCTGTTGTTGAAAAGCAGAACTACTTACAACAAGTACCTTTGCATGAGATAACTTAACTATCGCTTAAGATATATTTAAAAATTATATTTAAGTAATGGTTCCAATTGGAAAACTGTCTGTTTGTATCTAACATTAGTCACAGTAACTAATATGAATCCGGATTCGGTGTCTGTCGCTGTATCGAAAGGACACAGGTGTAAGTTTTGCAGCAAAGAATTTATCTTGAGAAAGAATGGAAGACAACACCAGAAGAATGACTGTGTTAAAAATCCACTACGCAATATGATATTGCGTTCGATGTAACAAGTCGTTTACGCGGAGAGAGAGCTTAAAAAGACATGACAGAACTTGTAACGTTAAGCCTGCGTACAAGCCAGAGTACAACGATGGATCTACTAGACTAAGGAATAGTGATCTGCATTACGACAATATTTTTCCTTGTCATAAGAAAGATTATGTTCGTGGCTCTTCCGATCTCGACGAAGAACTTAAATTGAAGGACGATGATGATTTATGGAAGAATGAAGACAATGGAAGAATCCTTAACGTGAAAAGTGAGAATACATTCCAGCCGAATTCAAGTAGATCTTTCTTACTTTGTAAAAATTATGGACTCCTAAAAAGGAAGCATGAAGACGATAATGGCACTTCAACATCATCGAAATCGAATTCATATGGTAATCTGGGTGAAGAGGATGTCTTCTACAGTGATTGTAACAATGACTCTGAGGCTGTTGACAAAAGCATAGACTGTGATGAAGCACCTAAAGCTGACAAGATCGAAGAATGTAACGGTGTCCTGAGACCGAAACGATGGAAACGACGTGTTATAATAAATAAATCTGATAACGCTTATTATGATCATTGGGACGATTGTGATATTAAAAGTATTTATAATAAACAAGCAAGTGAGATGGTGGTAGAAGAGATTGATTACACATCGTGGAAAGATCCAAACTTATTGGTTGACCGGCTAAGACTTCTACATGGCTCGCTTTGTGCAGGAAACTATTCGTGCATAAAAGAAATATCCTTTATACTCGAAGAACTGAGGAAAGCTGGCTACATACAATAATGGTTTATTTTACTTCTATTTGTATAATCTTAAGAAATAAATTAAATATTAAAAGTAAAATTTTAATGTTTTTATTTCTAACTAAGACTTAGTTCTCGTAACTTGTGTTACCAAATGTGCTACCTTTTTGATGGTGCTTCCAAAATGTGCTTCCTTCTTTTGTTGATGGTGCTTCCAAATGTGCTGCCTTTTTTTATTGTGCTTCCAAAATGTGCTGCCTTTTTGATGGTGCTTCCAAAATGTGCTTCCTTCTTTTGTTGATGGTGCTTCCAAATGTGCTGCCTTTTTTGATTGTGCTTCCAAAATGTGCTGCCTTTTTGATGGTGCTTCCAAAATATGATTCCTTCTTTTGTTGATGGTGCTTCCAAATGTGCTGCCTTTTTTGATTGTGCTTCCAAAATGTGATGCTGTTTTTGATTGTGCTTCCAAAATGTGCTGCCTTTTTGATGGTGCTTCCAAAATGTGCTACCTTTTTGTTGATGGTGCTTCCAAATGTGTTGCCTTTATTGATTGTGCTTCCAAAATGTGCTGCCTTTATGTTGATGGTGCTTCCAAAATGTGCTTCCTTTTTGTTGATGGTGTTTACAAATGTGCTGCCTTTTTTGATTGTGCTGCCTTTTCGTTGATGGTGCTTCCTTTTTGTTGATTGCGCGTAGTAAAATATGTAGTGACTGAATATTTACTAGTTAAAAACCTCTTGGTGTTACTAAAATATTTTTCAAGGTCGCTTGGTCCTTTAGTGTGTATTAAAATTTCATGATGGTCTAAATGACTGTAATTATCTAAAGACGAAGAAGGTCCTGCGGTTCTGAAATTTCTAGCCTATACGTCTGATATCGTCATGACTCGGTCTCATGGTCCATAGACAATTGGCCTGTATGTGTGGCTTTGTACATGAACGATTTGTAGGTTATTCAGATTATCGAATAATTAGACTTTCATGTAAGGCATAGCGGTACTGTATTTAATTCGATGGTCAGGTATATTGTCTTGAGTTGTTTTTCGTAAAGTAAATGATTAATAAATTCCACGAAAAGTAATGGAAAATAAAATATAAAATATATTTAATATTTAGTTACACCTGTCACTGGTCAAGCAGTGCGTTCATTACTTCTGGAACTATTAAGCAAAGTATAATGTTATTTATATCAATTTTTTCTTTATTATGTATTTCAGAGTATATTATACTCTATGTAACTTGGATGTCCAGGTCCGATCTGAAGACACAATGCGAGCATGCTTAGGGCTTGGATGGTTTATCACCTCGTTCGAATGTTGGAGGCCGCCAGCAAGGCGGGGGGACAACTACGGAAGCAACGGTACACGTGACTGGACTGGAGGGGTGTCCTTACGGTATAAATTGAGGTCAACACCCTAGACACAGCAGTCAACACATAGTCGTGTGGGTATAGAACTGCTGCTACAAATTCAAGCAAATGCTGTTCGATCCAACTGCAAAGTACGCGTAAGTAACGCCAGGATTCCGCCGTGTGCACTACGTCACAGAGGATGGTTACTTCAACTAGAGGTCTGCAAATTCGGTTATCACTGGACCAGTGATTGTGACGAGGAGGCTCCGGACATAATCGAGACATCCTGCAACAAGGTAGATTGTTTCGTCCATTATCTAAGACCTGGCAGTACATTACCGGCTTAGTCTCGTCTCGACCTCCATGACGAAATGTGTAAACATCCAAGGCTTCTCTAGTCAGTATGGATTTATTATCAAAGAACTTAGCATTGCAGATGAAGAAGGAAATGTAATAACATGTAACTTTCAACATCCATTTGAATGGCGAAATCTCACCAGGAAGCATCAAAAAACAAATGTCTGGCTCACTAGAAATTTTCATGGTTTACAGTGGGAACACAGACTCTTTCCTTATGCTTCAATACCCAACATATTGGCAAGTCATCTGAGCGGACCTGTATTGGTTGTAGGAATAGAGCAGAAACGGTGGCTAACTAACTATTGTAAGCAACATGTGCTAATATTAGATGTACAAGCAGAATATGAGTGTCCAACATTGAAAGAATTAAATAAATTGTACACGTGCAATAATACATGTTCAGGTTCGATCTCAAGACACAATGCGAGCATGCTTAGGGCTTGGATGGTTGATCACCATGTTGGAATGTTGTATACAAGTGATACATATATATTTTAGATACGACCCTCGACTCGTGCGATGGCAGTCGAGCTGAAACTGTGGTGGTGTAAGGACCTACAGCAGAAGTAGTAAACCAAGATGTCTAACTTTCAACCGAACAGGATATACTCCAGTGTAACACCTGGGCTAGGCACTGTTGATTATAGTGAGTGGATCGACGGTGTTTTAAAACATTTTTCGGAGAGTTGTGACGCTGTGTTTCACGTGAAACAGGTTTTAAACCCAGGACCTCAAGATACGCCTCTAGAAGTTATCAACTGTCTGGGCTATGGACATTGTAGTGTGAATATGATGAGAGATGATACAGTTCTCCCTGCAACTCCTGGAGAGGTTTTCGCACATGCATTCAACCAACCAGCTATTCAGTCACCGCCTGCATCTGCATGTGGTCAGACTTCGTCAGTCCAGACATCATCTAGCTGTACCCAGATGAGTCCCACATCGCCAGCACCTACTACATCAGTAGCAGTCCAGCCTAAACGCCGGCGTCAGCTTCGCCTTCCTACATCTCGCAAGAGTCGAACCCGAGATCTCAGTCATCTAGGTCCGATCAGTGAAGACACCACTCAAGTATGTTCCACAGAAACCACTAGTGATGAAAGAACTGTTGAGATTGCTCGTGTAGCTGTAAGTTCATTACTTCTGGAACTATTGAGCAAAGTATGATATTATTTATATCAATTTTCTCTTTAATATGTATTTCAGAGTATATTATACTCTATCTAACTTGTAGTTATGCTTAATATTTAGGTATTGGGTCTCTGGTTTATGTTAATAGGTTATCTTGACTTTGTCACTATGATGTGCAGTGTGTAAATATTATGTACTTTTATTACTCATTATTTAATTCTTTTAAATCAGTGATTTTTCTTATCCCTTGCTGTTTGTAATAAGATTTAAATAAATATGTGTTTAACATTTAAGTTGTTTGCTTTAATTTCAAACCGTTTAATGGTACCTCTTATTAAAAATTGTTTTAAATTCAGAGTATTTTTAAAAAGTTGTAACTATAAGTTATTAACCTCCTCAGCTAGAGTGATTGCTTTAATACATCAATTCTAACACTACCTTCGTGATGTCTTCCGCCACTACGAGAAGAAGAGAGAGACTCTACACAACACCAATATTTTATTAATACTCTATCATCATTTATTAAATTATAGACAAAATACAATATCTTACCGGACTTTTTTTATTGTAATTAATGTTGGGAAATTTGTTTCAGCGATGGTTAATTTATTTTTGTATGTTGGCATTCTTGATGGTTATCAAATGTTTGCATGTGGGTGTAATACATATGTCATTTTGGAGTATTTAAGGTCAGTTTTTTTGTAGAGGTCATAGAGGTAGGATGTGTACGAGTATATTAATTAGGACTCGTCATATACCCGGATGGCAGTGACGGCAACAGAGAACTTGGTGAATACAGGCTACCGACTTGTCTCGACTGGTTACACATTGCATAACACTTGTAGGTTTTTTAAATTCAATCTTGGCGCCATCCGGCAAAAATGCCTTGAATTAAAGACGGCCGACAGTGGCGCCATCTGGTAGCGACTTTATGAATTAAAGATGGCGGCAACGGAGAACTTGGTGAATACAGGCTACCAACTTGTCTCGTCTTGTCCCCCCGACTTGTCTCGACTGTCTAGACTTGTCTCGACTCGTTCCCGACTTGTTTCGACTGACTACATAACACTTGGCGCCATCCAGCAGTAAATTTAAGATTTATAGATGGCGACGGTGGCGCGCTCCTGCGGTAACTTTAAGAATTAAAGATGGCGACGGTGGCACACTCTGGTAGCAACACTAGAAACTAAAGATGGCGACGGTGGCGACATCTACCAGCCAACTTGAGAACCAAGATGGCGGCGCCTCTGACAACTAATTTCTGAATTTGGCGCGCGTTACTAGCGACATCTACCAGCCAACTTGAGAACGAAGATGGCGGCGCCTCTGACAACTAATTTTTGAATTTGGCGCGCAATACCAGCGACATCTACCAGCCAACTTGAGAACCAAGATGGCGGCACCTCTGACAACTAATTTTTGAATTTGGCGCGCGATACTAGCGACATCTACTAGCCAACTAGAGAACCAAGATGGCGGCACCTCTGGCAACTAATTTTTGAATTTAGCGCCATCTGGTAGTCTGTGCTGGAATTAAAGATGGCGGCTGTATAATAATTTTAATTTCAAATGTGGCGCCTTAGGTATGCATTAAGGAAGGCAAAAACACCCTCCCCCCCATTTATCATAAACTTGCCGTCAGTACGTAGCATATATAGATTATTTATTCCACTATATCCTAACTGGTCTTGTGGTCTAGTGGTCAAGGCGTCCGCCTCGTAACCACGACATCCTGGATGTTTTCATGTCCCATGGATCGAATCCCAGCCTCGGCACTGAAAATATTTTAGTTAAAGAAAAAAATAAAATAATCCCTGCTGCTATTTGGTGGCGACCAACAGAACTATATGACGTCACAAGATGGCTGCCTCCAGCAGACGAAAAAAATATGGCGGCCACCAGCAGACGAAACAAGATGGCGGCTGATGATTACATCGAATTTCGAAAAGTTGAAGTTCGAAAAAAAAATATTCCAATCCAAGATGGCGGCCGTGACGAAAAGTGCAACGGTGACGTCACAATTCAAAGTTGGTGGAAATTTCTAGAAATACAAAATGGCGGATGGATTTGCATGGATTAGCATGGATTAACATATGGATTAGCATAGATTGGCATATGGATTAGCATAGATTGGCATACGAATTAGCATAGATTGGCATACGAATAAGCATAGTTTGGCATATAGATTAGCATAGATTGGCATACGGATTAGCATGGATTCGCATGGATTAGCATAGATTAGCATAGATTAGCATACGGATTAGCATCGATTAGCATACGGATTAGATGACGTCATCCAAGATGGCCGCCGGATCCTGGATCCTGCGCCTGTCCCAGAATCGGCTATTTCCTACTACTTATATATATATAAGGTCCCTCTTTGAGGCGATAGCTTAATATGTAGGTACTACTTCCTCTGTGTATAAATACTGTGCTTAGACAAAAATCAATTAACATGTGTTATTACAACTAGGCCACAGTTAGGTAGGGAACCTGGGGCAGAATGGGGAAGCGGGGCATAACGGGGTACCACGATTTTATCATCAATAACGTGCTACCACCTGTGATGTGTAGACGGAACTTAAACTCCAAAGTGAAACACAGTGCCACAGCGTATCCGGAGCCATCTTGTTGTTTGCAGTTCGTTAGAAGTGGCCGTATGCTGTTTCAGACTGTGTGTTTTGCAATGTTTACGTGATATTCCAGCCAAGGTAACTAAATATAGTTAATTATTTAAAATTTATACTTATACTAATTTAAAAGTGCATGTCTATAGCGACAATTTATGAATGCCATCTAATGTTTTAGATAAGTACATTTTTAGCTAGAAGGTTGTAACCAAAAATGTTTCTCAAGGGGCTAAACGGGGTACCTACTACCCCATTTTGCCCCATGTTTGTTTAACTAAATACTGAAATGACAATTTGTGATATTCTGCATATTTTATTTATTCTAAAAAATCTACTTATATAAAATGTACAAATCAGTGTCTCTGAAATTCTAAGGCATCCTGAAATTTCTCTTCGAAAACCTGAAGCTACATTGGCGGCACGTGTAGAATGGGCTTCAATAAAGTAGCAGTATCGAAGTTTTTTGATCTATTAACAGAGCTTTTAGACAAATATGGCCTCACTGCAGATAAAATGTATAATGTTGATTAGACGGGAATCACTGTTAATCCCAAAGGTCATCCTCCAATTATTTCTCAGAGGGGTAGACGGCAGGTTGGTACTGTGACTTCAGCTGAAAGAGGGGAAACTGTAACAGCAGAAATTTGTTTTTCGGCTGCTGGTGTTTACATACCACCTATGCTAATCTTTCCAAGGAAAAGGATCCAACAAGAGTTTCAAACAGGACTACCTCCTGGATCATGGGCTGAGGTTGAAGATAAAGAATGGATAACAAAGAAATAATTTATTTCATGTTTTAATAAATTTGTTATGTTTTCTAGAGCATTCAAACAATCACCAGTGCTTCTCTTGCTTGATGGGCATGCATCTCATACTAAAAACCTTCAACTAATTGATACAGCCCGGGAAAATGGTGTTATTTTATTGTGCTTTCCTCCTCACTGTTCCCATCGTCTACAACCATTATATGTATCATTCATGAAGCCCCTCAGCAAGTGTTACGAAGACGAAGTGAGGAAATGGTTGCGTTCTCATCCTGGACGCGTATTGACGTTATTTCAGCTTGCATCTCTGTTTGGATCAGCTTACTTGCAGGCTGCAACTATGTTGACTGCCATCAATGGTTTTCGAAAGACTGGGATCTGGCCTGTTGATAGGAATGTGTTCACTGAAGTAGATTTTCTTCCTGCAGATCCCACTGACATAGGTTTACTAGCTGATGGTCCTAGAACTGTATTACCTCTGCAAATTCCTCCCACAGATGACCCTCAAGAAGGGTGCTCTAACTCGGCAGATGCAGAACTCCAAACAGCAACTTCAACGGCTTGTCTGAAACATCCTTTCAAAGTAGAGCTACTCTCTTCACTTTCCCAAATTGTTCTAAAATGTTCTACCTGTCCCCAAAGTATCACAATGCGAAAAGAGGAAAACACGTGAAAGGGGAACAGCAATTCTTACTACATCTCCCTATAAGACAGAATTACTAGTCATCCAGAATAAAAAGACCAAATATTTACACGAACAGCACAGAAACAGCTCAATTTAGATGAGCGAAAAAAGGAAAGAAAGAGAAACATAAAGTCTCCTCTCCTCAAGTGCTCAATAAGTGAGAGTGAAGAAAGTCAAGATGACGATGGGGAGTGCCTGTACTGCAATGACTTTTATTCTAAGTCAAATGAAGGATGGATTAGTTGTTCAAGATGTTTAAAGTGGGCTCACAATTCATGTGCTGGTAATGACAGTGATGATGACGAAGTGGTTCACATCTGTGAACCCTGTGCACACTAACTGCAATAAATTTTTGTCTTTTCATTCAACATAATTGTATGCTCATTTTCAATGCTTAATTTTAACTATATATTAAACTTATTTAGAAAATTAAAATTATTGGTTTCAAAATTTATTTTAACTATACCCCATTTTGGCCCATACTAGGGGCAAAATGGTGCAAAATGCACTTTCCTATTTAAATGATGATCATTAAAATCAATAGTAATTTTTAATTTTCAATTTATGATTTACTTATTCTTCATAGACTAAAGTATCATTTATACATCAAATTTATCAATTTGTAACATTTCTAACTACTTTTATTACCTTCCAACCATTAGATACCCCATTTTGCCCCAGGTTCCCCTATTTGTTGGAAAGTCATGGGTGTGGATTTACTTGAAATGTTTAAATTATAATTATATTGCTGGTTTTACTTTATTATTACTCTCCATTTTTTTTGTCAATGGTAATGATATTTACATCTTTAAGTTAGAAGTTGTATTATAAAAACTCGGTATTAGATAGAAATCAGATTTCGAGAAATGAAACAATCACTTTTGAAATCCAAAATATTATTTATTTTTTCAATTTTATACACATGCAAGTAATACAAGTCATCGTTGTATATAGCAAGTTTCCCTTAGTTCCGTGAGTATAAAGGTTACATGTTTAATGTGTGAATAGTTTCCTGCACAAAGCGAAGCATGTATAAATCTTAACCTGTTAGGATCTTCCCATTAGTGTAATCAATCTCTTCTGCTGTTATCATTTTCCTTGCATGTTTATAATAAATATTATTAATATATCTGGAGTCTTCCGTTTTAATACCAGCCTCATGGTCACTTTCGTCAACGACCCAGTGATCATCGCAAGCCTGATCAAAATAATTTATTTAAAAATATATCTATTCAATAGTTTTGGTCTCAACGCTTCATCACAGTCTTCGAACTTGTGAGATTCAAGTATATCATCACAATTCTTGATCATATCAGCCTCTGATGTGTCACCATATTCTTCAGTCATGTCAGTTTCAGATGTTTCATCACAATCTTCGATCTTTTCAGCTTCAGTTCGTTCTCCGTTTTTTCGTATTTTCATGGAGATGACTAGAAATTGGTATAAATGTCTTTTAATTTCTCATGATGTTGCTACTTTCTTCGTTAGTTTTAAATTTTAAATTATTATCTTGATCTAGGATGGTATTTTTAGTAATAGCATTTTTTTCATTCTTCGTAATCATTATAGTTGTCTAATATTTTGTCATCGTTCCTCTTTCTCGTTGCTGTAGCCCAGTCCTCGTTTCTTTAGTTAGCTTAGTTTTACAGGTCTTGCAATGTCTATTCAAGAAATATCTTCTGCTAAAGGATTTCTGACACTGTCTGCAACTAAATTTTTTTTTGGCAAGTAACCAAAATAAATTCGCTTCTCTCATGTCGTTTAGCATTTTTTCTCAAGGTAAACTCCTTGCTATAGTATCTACAGCGATGTATTTTTGATAAAGCTAAAGACATCGAACCAGGATACATGTTAGCTTCTACGACTAATGCCAGATCCCAGATGCAAATTGAGAGTTTTCAATTGGAACAATTACTTAAATATATATTTTTTTAATTTTTCATCAGTGAGAGTTATTTATCTTATGCAAGAAACTTGTCGCAAGTAGTTCTGCTTTTCAACAACAGATGACGCCACGTGTTTCGTTTTGGCAAATAGTATTCTTTTTTATGTGGGTTGATGGATGCTCTCTCTCGATCGCAAGACAAGGAGGGCTTCGCTAGACACCAAGGACAAGGAAGTTCGTCTTGCATTATAGTGTTTCTCAACCGTCAAATCACATATTATTGGACTGAGTTATGATATTTTTGTTTGAATTCCATTTGATAAAAATATTGTAAGTGCTGATTTAGTAGCAGAAATTTACTAACTAAATTCAACTCTGAATAAAATTGCATGAATCATTAAGTAAAAAATATTTCATGCAGAGATCTATTTCTCGCAAATAACCAGAAGCACTTGGAGAAAGCACAGGAATAATCAGGAGCACATGGAGAAAACCATTAAAATATAGCCAGGAAAGACCAGGATCATACGGAGAAAACTAACGCAAGTTTTCTTTAATATCAGAGAATCACAAAAAATAAACTTAAAAAAATAATAAAAATAAAAATTAAAAATAATTCACAAACATATCGTTGAAAAATTACAAAAACATCTTCCCCCAGCTCGTGAACTTCTCATTTGTTGAGAAAGGATATAGTTCCAGTACAAGCCAGAATAAAAATAAAATAATAAAAAAATAATAAAAATTAAAAAATTGAATGAAATATAGCCTATATTACAAAAAATTCTATCCTTGCTGAACACAGGAGAAGTTCACCAGCTGGCAGAAGATTTTTACGTAATTTTTATTCTTATTTTTTATGGATTTTTTTCTGTGATTTTCTGGTATTAAGGAATACGTGCGTTAGTTTTTCTCCGTGTGCTCCTGATTAATATAGCTAATATTTTGATGGTGTTCTTCGTGTGCTCATTATTCCTGTTGAGACTTCTGCCGATAATCTGCGAGTGTTTCTCGTTATTTTAGAGAAATTGATCTCTACCCGAAAATTTTTACTTGATGAGTCACGAAATTTTCATTTTGAGTTACATTTATATTGTTTATTTTTGCTACCAAATTATCAATACATATATATTTTTTCGGGTGGAATTCAAACAAGGATCATGCGTTACTAAGTCAAATTATATGCCTTAAAACAGCTGAGGAGCACTAACATGCACGACAAACTTCAATCTCCTTGATTTCTAGCGAAGTCATCCTTGTTTTGCGATTGATAGTGAGCATCCTGCATTTCACATAGAAGAAATAAATAATTTTTACCTCGACATAACACGAGGTGACATCTGTTGGCAAGAATCGGTTCTAATTGCAACACGTTCTTTTGCATGAGACAAAATAACTCTCAGTGATGAAATATTTAAAAAAAAATCTATTTAAGTAATGTTTCGAATTAAAACTCTCAGTAGCTAATATGGATTCTTGTTCGGTGTCTGCCGCTGTATCGAAAGGACACAGGGGTACGTTTTGCAGCAAGGAATTTATCTTGAGAAATAATGGTAGACAACACGAGAAGAATGACTATGTTAAAAATCCGCTACGGAAAATGTTAAGTTGTGTTTGTTGTAGCAATTCGTTTACGCGAAGAGAGAACTTAAAAATACAATAGAACTTGTAACGCCAAACCTGCTTTACAAGCTAGAAAACAACGATGGATCTACTAATCTAACGAATAGTGTTCTGCACTACGTCAATAATTTTCCTTGTTTTGATAGTGAAATGTTCATAGCTCTTCCGATCTCGACAAAGAACTTAAATTGTAGGACGTTGATGATTTATGGAAGATATGGAAGAATTAAGACAATGGGATAATCCTTAACATGAAAAATGTGGATAGATTTAAGCTGAATTCAAATAGATCCTCTGTACTTTGTAAAAATGAATGACTCTTTAAAAATGAAGCTTGAAGAAGATGAAGAAGCTACGACGTAAATTATTTCGAATTCCTAGAGTAATCTGTGTGAAGACGATGACTTCTATGATGATGTCGACATTGACTCTGAGACTTTTGACAATAACAAAGACTGTGATGAAGCACCTAAAGCTATCCTTATGCAATGCTGGTTTTATATTCTTAAGATTTAGTTGAAAATATATTGAGAATTATGTTGAATAAATAATTTAATAATAAATCTACGAAATATTCACTTTGCTTAATGAGAAATATGATTTATATTAATATATGCTTAAAGTATGTTTTAATTTTTTTTTGCTAATAAATATTACACGTTTTAAATGTTAATTTATGGTCTATTGTATTCTTTCAAAAGAATACCTTTATTTATCTCATGGTAAATATAAAATTTAGGAGTTATTTTATTTGGAAATTTTGGCCTTTAATTCATGCAACGTAAATTTAAATTTAGCATACTCATTCTCACAAGTAGTTACTTAATCACTATATTTAGAAAAATGCAAAAGTTCCCTTTTTTTTAATTGATAACATTTTTTACTGCGTTAGACTAAATGGCGCTTAAAATCATGCTTATGTATGTATGTGGATTTACTTTGCACATAAATAAATTGAAATATACTGAAAAATAAATCATTTTAACAGAGTTTTCAATGTTGAAAAATTTAAAGCTAGCAACCACTATATTATATAACCAACTCCAATAAATAAATAAAGTATTGAAATAAAATATATTATTTTAGCAGCTTTATTCAATGCACAGGATACATTTAGTCATCATGTGACGTCCACCATGCAAAAGGAGTATAAAAGTGGGCTCATATGCGGGGTTTCAGGCACAACATGAGTGCCGTGTCCTGAGCCATGAGCTGGGGTCCTTGCATCAGTCCTCACACTCCGGAAGCGTTGGAGTGGCGACGGGAAATATTTAGTACGTGCTCGCTCCTGTATGAGCGGAGAGCTGAGTTGCGGAGGGCTCATAATCAGTCCCTCGGAGATGTGCAGAGCTCCTGCAGAAGGCGCTGGGTCAGGCGAGGGAAGATTTGCATCCCTCCAGGGAGTGACACCGCCCTGTAACGAGGTGACTGGGGGTGTTGCCTCCTCCGCTCCCCTGCCGCCCCCCCCTCCTAACCATCCCTCCACACGCATGGCCAGCGCCGCCCCCACTGCGTATAGTCACTGCACTTAGAAGGCTGCGTGTGGCTCGTGTGTCGCTATTCTGTGTTAGATAGGGCGATACACGCAGTCTGCAGTGCGGTGTTTTTATCTCCACGTCGTTGTTACTGTCTGTGTGTATGTGGCAGTAATTGCAATCAAGCAGAAAGAAAACCTCTATGTTTTTTGAAATTGTAATACACATAATTTCTATCATTTTAATGGACCCACAAATAAAGCTTTACTCGCGGGTTCAAATAGCTGTTTGAAATCGATTTCATATTAGGTATACTTGGGCCGACTTCGTCCTTCTATTGTCTGCGGGAGAGACAAGGAAGATGGACAACAAGTGGGTCGGTACACGGCAAACACAATACTCAATAACATGCATTATTTTTTGCCACAAAATCGTTTAAAATAAATTGCCTTCATTGATAAAATGTGACCAACGTATCTCACCGATAGCACCTTCTAAATTGACCACAGTGGGCTGCTGATCCCCCCTCCAATTCGTAGCTTTTTAAAATAAAACAAGCTATTAATACTGCATGAAATTGTCTCTATTGGCCAGGAACATATCAGTGAAACACTATACGTTTTCTTGCCTTTGGACATGGCTTAAAAGGCACCTACAAAAAAAATCATTAAAACTTAATCCGAAATAATAAACCAGTTACAGCTCAACTCGCTGGGTGAGTAAGCCTGTGACTGCAAACTCCGTACTACTGGACCTTTACAGTTAAATAAAACAAATATTTTTCTCTTACTTACACGAGGCACCGTACTGTTACCATTGGATTTATTCTCTACACCAAGGTACCTTCACAATATAAATAATATTCAGATGTAAATTACTCGCACTCGCCGGCATCATGCGCAGCTCTAGGTTAGTACGGCACTCGCCTTGACGCTGGGTGTCCGACGACAGAAGCGCCCACCCCAGTGCTGGTGTTCCCAACCACACGCGGACAGCGCCTGCCCGGGGTCCCCGCGGTACTCGCTCTGCTAGCGGCACTATGCGCCGCCGTCACTGCTGGACCTCGCCACCTCGTGCTGTCTGCCACCCGGCTTCTGTGTAGGAACACTCGCTCGGTGATGGGCAGGAAGGACCTCGCTGTCGGGAGCTGCGAGTCACCTTCTCGTGCAGCCTCCTGGGTCCGCTGCACACCCAGCACTCGCTGCCCGCTTGGAGGTGGAGTAGTGAGTATGCTCCCCCCCCCTTGGGTAGGCAAGTGAGTGTGGCTTGCTTCTCGTAGTCTCGCCCGCTGGATTCTCCTGGCGGCATTGCCGAGGAATCGCTCAGTCACTCTTATGTTTCCACGAGCTGAGCCCTCGACTACTCGCCGACTCGCTGGTCATGAAGGCCCTGGATTATAACCATCGACCCACTTGGTCGCTCTTCGGTGATTCTGCAACTCCTGACGTCCTCAGGGCCCACCAGCCTTTCCTCCTCGATGACCTCAACTTTCATCAGGCGACTCGCGGGGCTACTCCCTCCAGAAGCACATCGAGGTCTACATTCAGCCGGGAGCGCGCCGTGTTCCATTGATAGGCTGCCGGGTTGCTTACCAATGTCCACACTCGTGTGCCGTAGTGTTCAACGCGGGCATGCATCATAGCTAGGGACCGGAAAAATTCGCGGGTTCAATGACCTGCAGGATGAACTCCATAGTTCTACGTACACTCGGTCAAATGCCACCCACTCATTGGCTGCTGTCTTGTGAGACGTCCCAGCGTAGCAGTCTGTGATTCGATTAAGCATTGGTTGGGTTTTTCTCATTGGCCCAAAGTCATCCAGGTAAGTTGTGAGCCAATAGCAGAGGGGGCACTGAGGTATAACTATTTGTTTTTTAGCCTACCGCGAAATTAATTCACTAATTTTTCTTGTCTCTAATCATAGCACAAGGAAAAACTAACGTGGGGCATACGTGACCAATGCCTCTTGGGATTTGAACGGGTTCATTTATCGTGACGCGTCCCAGAGCCAAGCTCTCCCGGCTTGTTCGGAGAAATTTTCAATGTCGCTTTCTATTTGGTGAGAAAGTAGGTCTTCTGAAGCAGGTACAATATATTCTTTTACCAAAGCGTATTGCTTCCTTCAAATGTTGTGTAGTAAGAAGTGCTAAGATTACACCTAGAAAGTAATTACATATGTATACATGCACTGAAAGTGATAAAAAGTAAATGTATAATGGACATATATGTAGTGAAATCAATAATCAAATGTATAATATATAGATTTTCAAATAAATTTCAGAATATGTTTCAGAATAATTGTGATTCCGGGGCTGAATAAAGCTACAAGTTGCAGAGTGTAGGAATGCAACCGCTACTTTGAAACAAATAATTACTTTCTTTCAGTCATTATGCTGAGAGAATGTCAATCTTAAAAATCATTGCGAAACTCACTAGTTTAAACGACGTGACACGGTTCTTCGCGTTTTAATGCCTTGCCAAGAATCACAGAAGCCTTTGACAGAAATATGCAACAGTTGTGAATCTAAGTAGCCAAAAAAGCCGCTATCTATACAAACTCCATTTGCAACATAGAAATAATTTAATATGTACACCTCTTAAAGTTTCCTTCACTTGAACTTGGAGAGGTCTCTGATGCTGTTCAGGACACATTAGCTACACTACATTTAATGTAACAAGATAGGGAACGCGCAAGCTTGCGGTCAGTGCGGCTAAGCAACCTCACAACGTCACGCTTCGTTGCGAGGCAAACAGTACATAGAGCAAGATATGAGGTCAATAGCAGTGAGGAATATTATGTAAAATCTATTTACAATTAGGTAGAGCAATGCTTCTCACATGACAGACTACAATGGTTACACTTGCATCTCTTTTTTCCTCTTTTCATATTAAAGTAAAATAACTACAAATATTAATTAAGGATAAGCACACTTGTTCTTTTAACCTTCATTTTATTCAATATGATGTCAAAGTGTAACTGTTGTTACTGTTTTGGATATTGAAATGTGCATTTGGAGAGAAAAGAAGAAGAGGGAGATTACAAAAAGTAGCTCATTACCGTATAATGCTCTTGATTTGATTATCAATTGCAATGTTGATTTATTTTCAACAATCTTAGACCTTATTTATATCCTTATTACTTTGTCTGCTGTACCATAATAGTTGTACAGAGCGCTGAAACTGTACATTTAAACTTTTTTTTAGGTTTTGGTTGCCGTTGCTACGATTCTTGACGTAAATTTTGGCTTTGTTACATGTACAAAAACTATATTTACTATTTTTTTTTTTGTTTTTTGAACACTATATAGGGCATATGTAAAGACGTTTCCAAGTGACAGTTTGTTTGAATAAATATTTATAATTTTGAGATCATTAAATCTTGTTTTCTTTTGATTTCCTGGACAGAGCCCTCTGATTCGCCGAGGCTATGGCAGCGCCAGGAATGATGGGAAATGGAACGTTTGGTCCGGCTGGTGAAATACAGCTTCCCATCAGGACCTCCTGACGGAAGCACTTCAAACACAGTAAATATTGCGTGTGCGGGTGTAATTAACGTCTGTGTCGGTGCTGGAGAGTGCAATGACAGTGTGCACGGAAAGGTTTCCCGCGATGCGCACCTATGAAAATATTGCTTGTGTCAGTGTATATGGTCCAGCTATCTTGCATACAGGTAGGCGATATTTACTGACGCCTTGCAATTTTCTGGCAATTTTCACAGTCGTATTTGTGCTAAAACTTGTTTTTTTGGTGGCCTTAACTTGAATCTGTTTAATTACAACTATTTATATTGTTTACAATGGCTTAAATTTAATTAACACAAACATAAACAGGTAAACCGAGACAATCAAGATCACAGTTCTTGAGTGACGGAATTTTTATTGCTCTATCGTTTGTAGTTGGCCAATTTATATTTTAAAAATAACCTGAGAAATATTAATTTTGGAAATTAATAAAATGTTATAATGTTACTGAAACCATAATTACTTTTGTATAGGTTGTGGCCAACATATTTCTGGCAACATTAAATACCTATATTTTTTCTTCAGCATTTTATTTTCAAAAAAGTTTTGGAGCGGACTATTTTATATAGTACAAACCATTATTTCTTTCATTTAATAATAATTATTTTCTATTTCTATTCCCATTCATGTTTGTTGTCATTGTATTTCAAACACTACCCTAAACAGTCTTTTCGGAAATGATAATTTTTTTATTTTAAATGAGTTTTGTTAGGGTAAAAGCAATAGTGATAAATCTTTGTACAAAATAGTAAAGAATATTGTAGTATCTAATATAGTTAGAGCTAGTGTTCTGTTGCAGAAAGAGACGCCCAAAGTGTTACATTACACTGTCAGTGTAGCGAGTGCAGCGAGATCTTTCAGCAGCATTCAATGTTTCAATTAATGGCAAAGAGCACAGAGTGGGAGAGGTTTGTTATGTGTTTGTTATTTGTTTACTGTGATATAAATGTTAACATTAAAAACGTAAAAAATCATCTGCTAAATGTGGTAAACGAACGATCGCCTTCGAGTTTGTTTTATAGGTACAATTAAATTTGACTGGAATGTTTACAGTGTACAAATTTATATAATTATTTGTAAAATATCCAAAAAAAAAATGTATTATTTGTGTGACAGAGTTTGTGGGTAATTTTTAAACTTCAAGAACTTTTTTTAACAGTGCTGCTTGTTGTAATTAAACTAAAACCAAGTTCCATTTAAACACTGCAATAAGGCAATCACATTAGTGAAATAAAAGCTGGTTAAGTGTGAATAAAATTAAAATTGAAATGATATAACCACCGTCTGACCTCCATTCCTATAGCATGAGAGTGCCCTCTCCCAAGCGAACCTCTGATTCCACCACTGCCAGGGTGACAATTTACTAGAAGTGAAGCGACTAGTGTGGACAGGCCGAGGCATTCAACGGACACTTTCAATAAACGCACGCCTTTGACATATGTTGAATTGTAAATGAAACGCGTTTTGGATTGAATGTGGAAAGTTAAAACGTTATAGTGTGGATATAGCTTTACACATTCACTGACTTGCAGTTGGGGTTGCTTGCGCCATCTTATAGCTCTCATCGACTCCCCCTCGTTTTCGGTTGTTTAGATATCGGGACAAACGTAACGGCTCCGCACGCCATTACATGTTTACTAAGCGTTGCTTTGATGTGATTATCAAAATATTATACAGGAAATCAGTCACAACTTTTTGATTTTGTAACGAACTATCAATGTACTTAGATAGATTGAAATAACGTACACATTTGTTAAAATTAGAATTTCTCAAAGATATTTCCTGTTAATTTTGCGTTTGCTTGTTTAAATCGGATTACGTTATCCTTAGTACTGTGAGAAATAAAATTGTTTACAGTGACTTAAACAACAAACGGCATCAGTCAGGATTTATGGTGAAAAGCGCTATGAATCATACAAAGTTTGAGGGCAGAACTATTTAACGAGTGAAATAATAGATTGCGTCTTTACGATGTAGTTTGTTAATATACATGCTCACATATAAGTAAATTAGTGTTACGTGATTAATAAAATCTGATATTTCATAAGTTTTCTAGAAACTAGAATTCGTTTTTACAATTTACAAAATACTGAATAAAATCCTATATATAGTTACGCTCATCAGACGTAATTATCGCGTAACACTGTATGCTATATAATTTTTATTACTGTTTGCTAACCTGTTCCTCCTAGCGTTGCTGCCGATTCCATGGTGCTAAATAATATTTTGACTACAATTTGGTGTTGGGTAAGCCATTTTACTGTGCATCATCGGTGAGTTAAATATCTGAAATGTATGATTCTGTGTGTTAGTTTATTTGTATAATTCTTGGGTGAATGATTATGTATTTGACCAATTTCTTCCCATATACATGACCATTATCTAACCATTTGTATGCCCATTATCTTCTATTATGTCGTCTGTTATGAATGATTAATGTCATAAGGTAGATTCATGGTCTTTCCTTTTTGTTGGTGTCACCTTTATAAGCACTGCAAATTGAAATCCATTTTTATTGTTCAATACATCACACGACCAAATGTATGTGGCTTTGTCAAGATCAAGAGTTGTAAGTCAATTGAGAGAGTAGGCCTATATTAAATCAATCAACAGCAAGGAAGTTTGTTGTATCATCGGAGACAATTAAAGCGCAATTTAGTTTTTTAAGAGGTTCTTCATCAAAAACATTTTTTGTAATTATTTTTATATCAATTTTATATATAAGAAATGATTTTGATTTCCAATATATAAAATTTTAATTTAATTTTTTTATAAATAATTCGTTTATATTGAATTAAGGTGTTGGTTATATTCATACATTTTAACGGGTGCCTTAGGCGTCTTACAGCTAACTAAAATTACGTAAGAAATTTGTTATTAAATTAAAATTTAATGAAATGTTTTTTGAAGTTCCACTTTTTTGGCGTGTTATAAAAAAAAGATGACAGTGAACTTCAATGATGCGCGCGCAGCCTGCAATTAATAATTGATAAGATGAAAAAAAGCTATTTAAAAATAAAAAAATATATGTACTTTAAATTGCATAACTATTTCAGGGAATAATATTGAATGCTGGTTCATATACTTAAAAAAATATATATATTGATGGTAAATATTAGAAATAGAAATTGTGATTATAAATTTTGTCAAGTTTATTTTAAAATTAATTTATATATGTGAGTTTATGTTCCCGTAAATATTATTTATTTGCATTACAAATTATAAATTATTATATTATTATTTTAATTCAGTGTGTTATTTGATTTGCATTAATAATTAAAATTTATCTCTATTATTGAGTTAAATTTAATTATAAATTTTATCCTCAAACTTATAATAATAATTAATGCTCCTTATTTAATTAATTTTTTTAACTGATTAAATTTTAAATTAACAACCGTATTGATAACATCACTACAGTCCTTTTTATTAAATTATTTATGTTAATTATTTGCATGCAGAATTAGAGTTAGTTTTCTATTACTTTTTTATTCGGATAGTAAAAGCCATGAAGCATGGAATGGTATACCCACAAGAAAGGACAGTGGTGTATCCAGAAGGAGGAGCAGAGGTGGACTATTGCACAGTAGCAGTCACTCACTGACTTATCATACACAGTAAATTAGAGTAAACAATTAGAATATCGCTTGATTTTCATTAATAATTTAAATTTATCGCAATTATTTTACGTAATTTCATAATTATTTTTATACACATGTTTATATTAATAATATATATAGTTACACTCACCCCTGACTCACTGACTCTGCAACGCCAAAGAGATATGTATACCTTGTAAAGAAGCGTATCGTGAAGCACAAATGTTAGTCAATTCCATAAAGATGTTTATAGAATATAAAATGGAAGTTTAACAATAGATTATCACTTGAAACAGCACAACTCATTCCACAAGACGCAATTATTATCTTTCAAATAATAAGTAATACAACAAAATTAGACATATAGTTTCCAAGATACTGTAGGGCTTCCAATGATACAGGTTGTTCCTTCCTGAGTTGCGCCTCACTCTGACAACAAATATAAAGATGCAAACAACATCTATCACTATCATAACAATTTAAATTTAAAAAAATTGCTCTTCTTAGTATATAGGCCATAGTTAATAATGATCACAAGCTTAACATGTAGACTTAAATCGTTACTGGCCCATGATTGCATCCGTTTAGTTACACTACTCACACGTTACAAACAACAATAATCTCTATGTGACATTTTAAAATAATTGGAACGATGTTTTGAGACTGTAAGGTGATTTTAGAAGTATTTTTTATGCTGATGTCAAAAATTATTTTACTTTTCCTATATCACGTAAGTTTTATACATTCAATTTTGAATATTTTTTTTAAGGGGTAGTTAGACACCCCTGGCCTGATCATGCTTTTTCGGATGCTAAATGGCACATAACTTCTTTAATACTTTGTTTATAAGGACGATTGTGGCACATAACTTAGATAATAATGTAAATGAATTATTAAAATGAAACCATTAAAAAATGTTACGCTGCAAGAGAGAAGATTGCTTATAACTTAAAATTGTAAGGTTTTCACCTATTTTCTCTCTTGTATAGGAATGTTTTTTAATGGTTACACTTTTAATTATCCATTTACATTATTGCGGAAATTATGTGTTACAATATTTATTATTAACTAAGTATTAAAGAATTTTTGGGCTATTTATCATCCCAAAACGTTTGTTCGGACCAGGGGTAAATAAAACCCCTTAAGTAAGAGAAATGTTTTGACAGTGAACATTTTATTTGAGTTTCATTTAAATGTTGCGTATTTTATAACCTAGTATGAAATTTTAATGCACTTGCATTACAGTGGACAATAGTATAATAAGTATATTATACTCACTTTAAAATGCCATGACTGTTACGAAAGCACAACGGTATCTGACAACTTAATTCATCGTCTCCGCTGATTTCACTTCAAGATCTGTATGACGTGGGTTGAAACTTCTCTTCCCCAATTGTCTTACTTCAGCAGTGCCATCTCTTTTAAGCATGAAGAAGTAGTCCGCCATCATCTGTGTAACCCACCTTCCCTGGTATCTCTTTTCCATGTCATTTATGTCCTGGTGAAAACGTTCTCCTTGTTCTTCACTGACATCGCCGAGATTCGCAGGAAAAAAATTCAGTATATGAATGTAATAAGTGAAGTTTTACACTCATTTTACCATTCTTTTATACTCTGGATGTTTTTTTTTCTATCTAAAATAATGGCCACAACTTCTTTAAAAGAAACCCAGGCTTTTTTTTCTACATGATTTATTGTATTTTCGAAAATACTGTCTTTTATTAATTTTCTGATCTACGGTCCCACAAAGACACATTCTTTTAGTTTAGCATAAGATATTTTCGGAAATTTTGTTACCAAATACTGGAAGTAGTCACTTTCTTTTGGAAGTACTTTAGTGAACTGCTTCATTAATCCGAGTTTAAAGTGAAGAGGAGGTAATAGTACCTTGCTTTGTTGTACATTTGTGGTACATTTATTATGTTCTGTGAACCGGGTTGAAGAGTTTTGTTTTTGGAACAGTGTGTCTGCTTCCAGTGTTTGTCTTTGGCTCTGCTGTCCCAACACAAATAAAACACGGCATTTTTGTGTAGCCAAATTGTAGATCAAGTAGCATACCAACAACTTTTAAATAACAGCAGATTGTCGAAGAATTTTTTTTCATAGTTTACTCATTTCAGCAGAACTTTGAGATTTTCATATGTTTCCTTGAGGTGCACTGAATGCACAATGGGTAATAAACCAAAGAAATTTCCATTATGTAAAGTTACACCTTTGAGAATAATTTCGGACGAGTATATAAATAACCTCCACTGACTTGGATTGTAAGTGACGTTAAATAAATTAAATAAACCCCCAATATCCCAACAACAAACTGGAAAGTCTTCTTCTTTACATAAATAATTTTATTAATGCGTTTTCTCAAGTCCTATACTAAGAGAACGAAACTCCAGATAGTATGAGATATTTTTGCTTTCAATCTTGATCCAAGCTATTGAGCAGCATACTTTGTCAGATCTAAGTCACGAGTTAAATAGTTAGGTTCATTTTGAGGAAGTAATTTCGCTCAGAATATTCCTCGGACTTGTAATCATCAGCATGATCACATTCATTTTCTGAACTGCTCTCCTGTAGCACAGTTTCGAGAACGGGAGGTGGAACTGGGATAGGAAGAAAATCGCAATGTATAACTGGTCGTATGGCCGAAGGAATTATCGTATAGTATATGTCCTTAGTTTTTGCGTTATGACCTTGAACGTTAACCATGCATAAATTTCAGTCGTTAATATGATTTTATGGCTCCCTCCAAACCATTGTAATTGCAAAGGGCATTGATTGCGGTGGGCATTTTTTTTGTCTTTATCACAAAGCTATAAGCCGAAGTAAACATATAATAGATATTTCTCACAAAAATATTGATGTTTTGTCTTTGCTTAGCAGTTACATAACTATCCACAAATATAACAGAACCCGTTTGGATTATTTCAACACTTACAGAAACTCATTTCTCAAAAATAACCTCTCACTACAGCATGTATCAATGAATAATAGTTTTCCTCCTAAAGCCAGCTGGGTTAAAACAAGTGTTGCCAACTACTCCCTCCTACCAAAATAAAATTTTCCCTTCGCAATGCAAATTCCCTTTTTTGTAATTTACGTTAAAATAAAAAATGAGTTTCCTCAATTTGCAAAAAAAAACTGTAAGTGATAGGGAGAAACGGATTTCAGATCTGGAATAAGCGCAAAAAAAAATACTCTAGGAACACCTAAGATCAGATAATCATAGAAAATTATGTTGCATAGGGTAATTTTTGGGAGAGTAAGATATTTGAGCGATTGCAATAAATGCTCTGTTTATTTTACTGGTTACTCTCTTGATTTGATAATTAAACGTAGTCTGAAAACCAATTGATCTACCAGCCGTAATCGGCAGTCATCAAGAAGGGGCTCACAGCAAAGTTAACTCCGCCCCTAGCTCAGGCGTATAACCATCGTCGTTAACTCGCCTGATGGGTTGCAGTCGTTGCACTGCTGCACGGTATGACGTCACTCCGGGGAAGTCCAGAACCACCTGGTTGCGCAACTCGCGGCCGATGCACTCGTCTGGCATCGCCTCCAGCGAGTCTAGTCTCTCGCGATGCAGAGGTGCGTGCTCCGCCTCACGTCCTCTACGTAACGTAGTGATGAAGTTCGGCGGGCGATGGCGGGTGGCTCGCGGGCCACGAGCAGCATCCCCTCGTCGACTCGCTAGTGTTCGCAGCCGGCCAGGCCCACTATTTACACTCTCCCAGCGAGTTCTTCGATTCACGGTCGATTGTGCTAAAACGTTATTTTATAGTCTTGCTAGAGGACAGAGTCATTGACCTAAATACCAGCTCGATCGCGTCATGCCTGACCGGACGTCAATGTACGTAGTCAGAATTTGAATTTTAGTCAGAAGAGAAACCGTAAAGGAAAATAACCCCGTTACACGCTTATGTGGCAGGGATGTCGATTCATCTCAAGTGCAAGCATGACAGGTTATGGTCTTTGACTCGGTACTCCAGTGGCTTGGACCCAATTGCAATCATGAGACTTTCGTCTCTGTAAGTCTCTCCGCATAACCGTGTGACGTTCATTTATACTTTGCCTTTACCACCTCCCCCCCCCCTCCCCCCGCAAGTGATGAAATGAAATATCCCAAAGTCCTTGTCAGATTGTCGTATGAAGAATACATTCACATTTTACAAGTGCTTTTCTCTCTTCTCTTCCATGGGCGACTATCGTTTATTATGGACTATGACAACGCATTTACCTTGATCAAAAAACTCACTCAATACATCATGGCTCTACGTTGACCTTACGAGTTAATGTAATTATACGTTTAAGGATGAAATGCAGCCTTATGTTCTATGCAAGCTTGTATGAGGCTGGGGATGGAGTGAACAGGTCGCAGGACAGGTGCCACTGGCATGTCAGCGCGCGTGGCAGACTCGCCCAGACGCCGGCTGAGCGCGCGGCTGTACCGCGCGATGCCCGGGAGCGGCTGGAAGGGAGCTACCCACACGTCTGCCCCGCTCTGCCGATCTCCCTCGCGCGGGGGACGGCCAGGCGACACCGTATCCATCCAAAACGCTATAAACACTTATTTCTCCATCCCTCTAGCGGCGTCGCTTCCCTCTCCTATCGCGGCGGGGCTGCAGGAAAGTAAATAAAGGAACCATAGGAGGACGAAGAGGGGGAGGGGTGTAGTAAGTCTCGCTTCAAGGAGTCGCAACTGGAAGAAGGAGTGAGCCTTCCAGTTAAAAACAAAGAAGAAGCTTGTAGTAAAGGACGCCGGAGAGGTTGGCGCGTCGTAAAAGCGAAGCTCGTAATATATTTTTTCGTCACATAACTGTCGTATTGCTCTCCAGAGTGTCGTTCTGGAATATTACTTGATCGCAAGTCATCGTCCGACGGGCGGCAGGGATGATGTGAAGGAGGGGTGGGGGTTGTTGTTGTGTACGTGTGAGCTCGTGGAGGAAGATGGAAGAGGACTCCTGAAGAAGCAGAAGGGAGAGGGTTTGAAATCACTGCAGGGAACACCCCCTCCCCCGATCCCCAGTATCGCTCACCATTACCTGCCTCCGCCCATAACGTTTTATATCTACACCCAGCAGGATACGCCGCGAGGCCAGAGACGAGGAGTTACTCCCCCTGGAGCCTGGAGCCTGGAGCCTGGAGGCTGCAGGAAGGACCTCGCCGAGCTGTCTCGCGCGCACGAGTATCTGGTTGGCAACGCCAATGTTATCTCGTCAACACCAAGTAGACGGATAAGAGGTGAAAACGTTAACACTGGGCACCGTAGAAGTGGAAACATGAGTACGCCCCTTTCATGTCAAGAATCTTTCCAGAAGCTTCAACACTTGTTTTAAGAATATACTACTGATCAAACGGAGCCAACCCTGATGAAAAAAAAAGCTTGAATCAAGTTTCAATCGACAAGTCGTCCAACTTGAATCAAGCTTTGTATTGCAAAGGTATCATATTGTAGGAAGTTTGGTTCAAGATAACTAGTTGACTAGTAACAAGCTTGCAGCAAGCCAAAAGAAAATTAGTCACACCATGTACACATGCAAAGAACAAGTCATATTCAAGCCATCGGCAAGCGTGTAGAAAGTAGTTTTCCTCTACCTTAATGATCAAATTTAAGTTTGGATCAAGCTAAATGAAGCTTGATGTGTCATGTTTGCACAGCAAGCTTAAGTCAAGTCAATAATAAGATAGCGGTTAGCTTACATGCTATTAAGGATAATTGTTTTTAATATATGATATATTTTGCTTACGTCCAATAACATGGTATTATCATTATTAACATTAAGAAATCTTTAACATATAGTCTTTTGGTTGGCCTAGTTTCTACCTGATAAAAATTTCCATAGACTGTATAGAATTTTTTTTTCATAGTTAACTGCCAAAGTAGCAGTTATAATGATATTGTGCAATTTCAATACAAAGACTTAAATTATTTTCTGAACTAAAAATTTTTAGTTTTAAAGGCAATTATATTGGCTACTCAATGATATAGTATAAACATATTTCAGAAAAACTTGTATAGGTCTAATATTACGTATTTTTAAAATATCATACGGAAAAATTTTAATGCTCATTGTTTACACCCGGCTGTTTATTTCACATAGGTATTTATTACTTTTAAAAGATTCAATAACTTTGTTACATAATTGTCTACATTAATATATTTTTTGCGTTGTTCTATTAATCCGTTGGAAACTTGTAAAATGCTATTTATTTTTAAAAAATTAATAAAAGGACGTCCATTCCTCAGAAAAGGACGAACTTTCAACGAAAAGGATGCAAATTCCTATAAAAAAAAGTACGTGCACTTGGATACACATTCCTTAAAAAGGCCGCACATTCAACGTAAAGGACGTAAAATTTGAACGCACATTCAGTGAACAAGGCGTACATGTGTACGTTCAATTCCTCAAGTGCCCAGCCTACCTCTAATCTCATATAAAAAAATATACGTATTATTGAGACAAAATTAATTGCCTAATAAGATTTTTTAAAAACTTTTCCTGAACACTTATTATTGGAACGATTGTCATAAAGTAAGTTAGTAAGACAAAAATTAACTTTGAAAGGTATTCATTTTAAGATTACTGTTGGTACTGTTGGTACTGTTGGTAATGAATACGATTACCATTACTGTGCTACTAATTAATACTTCTGAAATACAATGATCTTATGCAAATGCCTTAACTTTGATCTAATTATTTTAGTTCAAGCTTACAATCCAGCCTTGGACACCTTTCCGCTTGCATCGTGTCGGTTTGCCTCGTGCCTGCGCAGTTTGATCACGTGCCAGGCTTGCACCGTAGTAGTGTCCAAATGGGGGTCCGAGGACTGACTTCTGGCTGTGGTGCCGGTGCCGGGGTTCCAGTTGTGGAGCCGGTGCTCTGTCAAGGCGGCCATATTGGATTACTTTGACCTTAACCTTTAAACTTGACATTGGATTCGCCATATTGGATCCGCCATTTTTAAATCATGCGCCCCGCATACTAATGCTGCACTTTTCGTTACGCACGCTATCTTGGATGTGTATGACATCATAGTTGCACTTTTGGTTTCTGTCGCCATCTTGGATTATATAACGTTGCAATTATCCTTACGGTCACCATATTGAATTTTTATAACATATCCACCATTTCGATCTGAGTTCAAAGCCATTTTTATCTATTCTGACATCATGTCCAACAATTTTTTTTTGTCTGCTGGAGGCCGCCATCTTGGATACCGACGTCTTTGTTTCCTCTGTTTATTCCTAGAGAGCACCAGCATCAGTCTGTCTCATCACATGAGGTCGATGTTCCATTACCTACCTGAGCTGATATGGTCCTTTTAGACATATTAAATTTAATTTTTTATGAAAATAAAAATGGGAAGCCTGTGATTCGAACCATCGCAGCTCTCTCCTCTAGGTTGGAAATCATACGCCTTTAACTGCTCGGCCATTGAGAAATTCACCATATTGAGAAATAAATAAGGTAGGTATGGCCTATATAAAATTATCACACATATTCGGACTTGTAATTATTTTAATTTGAAGTAGGGGAGACCGGGGTAAATTGAGACAGGGGCACGTTGGTACAGCTGGTGCTGAGCAGAAACGCGCATGCGCACAAGTGCCTCCTTGGTAGGGGAGACACATCCCGTGGAGCCTTCAGTCCGAGCGTACGCTTGGTGTTATGGGTGCAACAGTATAACAGTTATTCAAGAAAGTTGTTTTTTAAAGTGAAAAGTAAATTTTATGGTTGTTGTTTGAAGTTACATAACGTGCACGGATAAACACTTTTATTTCTGTCTTGATTCATATGTCGTTTAGCCTCTAAAAGGTAAGTTGATTCCATTATTGATAATTGTTTAGTGGGTACTCTCTTTCCATGTACCGGTGTTGAAATGAAATGGCGTCGTATGGGGCAAGTTGATACATTTGAAAAAGGGCAAATTGATACGGTGTATCAACTTGCCCCGCTTGTTTTTTTTCGAAATAAATTATAGTTTTTGTAACGTTTCCGTAATGTCACTACACTTGACGTTTCCGATTAAGCTTACTAGATATTTTTATATCGAAAAGATATAAATAACAGCTGTTATACTTTATAAATAAAGATGCTTTTGTTTCATTGTGTAAACAAATAAATAGCGACAGTTTCGTGTACAGCAGCTAAAGCTCATAGCTATCGTTCTAGCCTAAGAAAATATTAGTACTGTATGTCATCTGTAGAGTAAAGATAAAACTACGCGCATGTATGAGGAAACGCATCAGATGGCTCACTCAACACAGTTTCTGGAATTATATCAACATTTTTTGGCTAGTTAGTGTATGATTAGATATCTTTAGGTATTGCTTTTAATATATAGCCATGCCTACTCTCTTTCTAAAAAAAAACATCACGTACATATTTGCATCTGTAGGTATTTATACATAGTTTAGCTGGTGAATTGGGGAGGATCAGCTGACTTTGCAAAGATATTTAAGGTTTTTTTTACTTGCATAACATTATTTATTTTCAAGCAGTGTTTGTTATTGTCCGTTTACAGAATATGGTTCGGAGGTATGCCAGGAAACCCTGTCGGGGCGAAACACCACGAGCTACGTTTGAAAGGGCTTATGCAGACATTGAAACAGGGATGACATCACTAAGAGGAGCTGCAAAAAATATGGAATTGATAAAATGACACTGTCGAGATATTGCAAGAAAAAAGGACAGCAACCTGATGTTGAAGTGGGGTATGCTAAACACAGGCAGGTGTTAAGTAAAGATTTAGAACTACAGCTGAAAGAATATATTCTTCACTGCTCAAAAATATATTATGGGTTGACTCCTAGAGATGTGCGAGTATTGGCTTATGACTTAGCTTTGGCTAACAACGTCGCAATTCCTGAGACTTGGACTGCATCGAAACTTGCATCAGCAGAATGGTTCACCGGGTATATGAAGAGGCATCCTATACTTTCCATCAGATATCCTGAATCAACAAGTTTGAGCCGCGCCACTAGCTTCAACAAGCACAATGTAGGAATGTTTTTCACAAACTTAAGGGTTGTATTAGATAAATACTCTCTTTTCCCCAAGGACGTATGGAATTCTGATGAAACTGGTCTCCAGACTGTGCAGCGACCATCGAAAATTGTTGCAGAGAAAGGTATGCGCTAAGTGGGAAAGGCGACATCGGCTGAAAGGGGAACCACGGTTACCATGGCAGTTGCTGTAAATGCTGTTGGTAATTCAGTTCCGCCACTATTTATATTCCTCCGGGTCCATTTTAAAAACTATTTCATCAAAGGCGGACCTCCTGGTTGTGTGGGTACGGCATATCCGTCTGGCTGGATGACCGGGCCTTCATTTTTACTTTTCATCAAGCACTTCCATAGCCATGTCAAGTCGACCAAAGAGCAGCCTTGTCTACTTATACTAGACAATCATGAATCTCATTTGTTTTTACCTGTCTTGAAATTTTGCAAAGACAATGGCATAATTATTTTGTCTTTCCCGCCTCATACATCTCACCGTCTTCAGCCACTAGACAAGTCAGTTTTTGGACCGTTTAAGAGATATTATTTTTCTGGAGTTGACAACTGGATGACTAGCAACCCTGGGAAAACGTTAACAATATACGACATTCCTTCCATTGTCACATGTGCTCTATCCCATGCATTAACTCAAACAAATATACTATCAGGGTTTCAAAGCACTGGTATCATGCCTTACAATCCAGATATTTTTACAGATGCAGACTTTTTGCCATCGTCGGTGATAGATCGTCCTTTGAGAGAAGAAAGACCTACAGAAGTTGGGAACAACACATATATTCCTCCTGAATCTACATCTACCTCAACGAGGCCTGAATTAAGTGAAGAAAATGCTGAAACTGCACCATCCTCAAGCAGTGTTAACCAAGAATGCCTCGTACAGTGGTCAGTTCCGAGGTAGTACGTCCATATCCCAGAGCTGGTGAACGAAAACAGACCAGGCCTACAAACAGAAGACGAATGCCATCATCAATTCTTACAGACACTGCAGTGAAAGAGAAACTGGAAAATGAAGCACGGATAAAAGAAATAAAACTGCGAGAAAAAGAAATAAGAGCATCAGTGAGAAAAGAAAGCCTGATGAGAAAGCAAAATAAAAACCTTCATGACGAAAAAACAGGAAAAAGTTTAAAAAGGTCTAAAAAGGAATCCAAAGAAAACCAGAAAAAAATTCTGAGGCGCCGGGACGAGGAAGATGATAGTTCATCAAATACAGAATCAGAAGATGATGAAGATGCCCTATGTTTAATTTTCTTCAAACTATATCCATCATCCAAACAAGGCGAAAAATGGATTCAGTGCATTTCCTGCAAAAAATGGGCTCACCTTAAATATGTAGAAAGGACATTCTGGAATACACATGCATTAATTGCCAATCGGACACTTGTGTTTTGTCCGAAGACAGTGAAAGTTATTGAGTTAAAATAGTTAAATCACAGTGAAGTGATTAAATGTTTTGATTAATATTTTATTATCATTAATTATTTCTTAGTCAATATGTTTTTTCGAGAGCAACAAAAAATATGGTGAATAATTCGCAGCGCATTGCCAACATGTAAAATTTGTATTATTTATAAAAATTCAGAACAATACAATCATGAATCATAATTTGAATAGGTTGGCTGTGGTTGTATCAATATGCCCCAATGACAGTATCAACTTACCCCAGTGTGGGTCAAATTGAGACACTACGCATTTGCTAACTAAATGAATTTTTACTAAGTTTGTTATCATATTTCATAACTTGTAATATGCTAAATTTGTAAAGGAACAACTGCTTGTACATTGATATTTTTTTCTAATTTTCGTGTTCACAAAAAAAAATTATAAAAATTAAAAACAAAATAATGTATCAACTTACCCCGGTCTCCCCTAATAATAGCATCGCCAGTCCCAGGACAGAACCGCCATTTTGTTTTCAGTACTCGCTACCAGGAGCGCTAGTTAACACACGTCGCCTGCTAGAGGACGTCACCGTCATCTTGTTTTCAATAATTGTTACTAGGAGCGCTAGTGTCACATAGTACACATGCCATCTGCTAGACAGTGTTGTTCTTAGCCACTAAAATGTAGAATTTATTTATTATTACGGTGGCATCTGCCATCATGACATTTGGACACCATCTTGGAAATTCGTAATTATTTAGCTATAAATTTGGGAAGAATTACAAAGTTTATTTAAAAATCTGCAATTAATATAATATAATATAATATAATTAAACATTTCGATAAATATGGTCGAAAGTACTAAAAGAGGCTTAAGTTCCACATATACCAGTCTTTTATAAGACAATATGGCTGCCATCTTGGAAATTTGTATTATTTGACCTAAAAAATCGGAAAATTTTTTAAAATTTATCAAACAAATTATTTATTAAATTAATGTTTTATCAATAGATATCGGTATTTGGTTTGATTCTTGACCAGTGATAAGGATAACTAAAACTTAAAATAATATTTAAATATTGTTTCCCATTATCTTTCATGGAGATTCAACTAAAAATAAAAAAAACACTAGACAAGTTACCTGTCAGACGAATTGAATAGAATGTCGCGCTCTGCATAACATGGAAGTTTTTTTTTATTGAGCATGGAATACATTCCAAACAGTTCATGTACAATGATATACATATAAGCCAATTGTCTTCGAACCACGAGACCAGGTCATGGACAATCTCATATGTATAGACCAAACATTTCCGAACCTCAAGAACTTCTTCGTCGATAGCTAATATAACATATTTAAAGCAGTCAAGTTTAAGTCTACGAACTGTCAGACTTAAGTATCAAAAAAATAAAATTACAAGCATTTAGATTAACGGAACATGTTTTAATCTTAATAAAGGACAAAGAACCCCTAAAACTGTTTTAACAAGACCAAAGGTTATAAACCAAATAATATTCAGAGTACTACAGATATTGACTACAAACATGTAACGAAACCACACATTCAAAAAATAATACACAGTAGACACACTGAACACACACTACACACATTGGACACACAGTACACACAGTACACACACTGGACACACAGAACGCACACACATACACACACTGGACACAGTACGCACACACAGTACACACACTGGACCCTCATTACACACACAGTACACAAACTTGACACACACTACACACACTGGGCACACAGGACACACACTGGGCACACAGTACACACACTGGACACACAATGGACACACAGTACACACAGAACACGGAATTAACAAATAGTAAAAACACAAATTACACCCACTGGACGCGCAATACACATAGTACACACAGTGGACGCACAGTACACACAGTACACGCAACACACACTTAACACACCATGAACATACATTACACACATATACACAGGACATGCAATGAACACATACACGATATAATCAAGTCATGCAATGAACATGTAATGCGGACACTGAACTTGCAGTAGCAACCACTCAGGCTTTGTTAGAAATCATATTTCATGAAATAATAACAATTAATTTTTAAATAAAAAATAAAATTTATAATTTTTATTTATAATGCAGGTAAAACAATTCATTATAGTATGTAGGCTTTTTCCCTCAGTGCTTTGAGTATAAAGGCTACTTATTTTATGTGAGAATAGTTGCCTGAGCAATGAGAAGCACATAGAATCTTAACATGTCAACTAATATATTAGGATATTCCCATGATGCGTAATTAATCTCTTCTGCTGTCATCCTCCTTACATGTTTATTATAAAAAATTTAATATCACTATCGTCCCAGTGAACATAGTAAGCTTTATCAGAATATTTTACTTTATTACAACTTTTCCAATAATTTGGTCTCATGGCTTCATCACAGTCTTCGATCTGGCCTGCTTTTGGTGCTTCAGCACAGTTTTCGATCACGTCACCCCCTTCAGAGTCACTGTCGCCAACACCATATGAGTGAGCGTCTTCGCCTGAATTACTGTAAGAAATCGAAATAATTGACGTAGAAGCTTCCTTATCGTCTAAAATCTATCTTTTTAAGTGTCCATCATTATTCTAAAGTACGGAGGATCTACTTGCTATAGGTTTGAATGTTTTCACACTTTTCACGCATATGATAGGTACTGCCATTAGCATCATTCTTCTTTAAGCCGTCAGCATCCTTCAATTTAAGATCTTGGTTACGATCGGGAGAGCTATGAACTTCACGCTCAAGACAAGTAAAATTATTTACATCAAGCTGCACACTCTTCCCTAGTGTATTGCCTTTATCGATGTCCTCTATTCCGTAATTTAATTCGTATTAACAACTTGCTACACCGATTACAGCTTAACATTTTGCGTAGCAGGTTTTTAATACAATCATTCATCTCGTGACGTCTAGCATTCCTTCTCAGGTCAAAATAATTGCAGCAGTATCTACAGCGGCGTGCTTCCGATTCAGCTACAGACAACAAACCTGGATCTATGTTAGCTTCTGTGACTAATGATACATGCAAATGGAATTTTTTATTTATAAACAAATACTTAGAATTGTTTTTGAATAATCCATCAGTGAGAGTTAATTTTCTATGTTGAAATTCTCGTTTGCCTAATAGTTCTGCTTATTAACAGATGTCACCACATGTTGCATGGAGGTAAATATTATTTGTTTTTCATTTGTGATGCGGGATGTTCACTAACGTTCGCAAAAGAAGGAAGGGTTCGGTGGACAACAAGGAGAAAGAAATTCATTTTTGCATGATTATGATTCTCAGCTTTCTTAAGGCATGTTATTTGACTGAGTAATGGATGTTTCTTGTTTGAATTCCACCTGATAGAAAATAATTTAATTGCTAATTTAGTAACAGTAAAAACTAATAAGATGTAACTCTAAATAAAATTGCATTTCTCATTAAGTAAAAATAAAATTATAGTGCAGAGATTGATCTCTCATAATTAACCAGAAGCACTAGGAGAACATTAGCAGAAGTCTCGACAGGAATAAAAAAGAAGTACATAAAGAATACCATTAAAATATTGGCAGGAATAATCAGGAGCACAAAGAAATACCTACGCACGTTTATCTTAATATCATAAATTCACAGAAAAATATTTTAAAAATAAAATAATAAGAATATTTTAAAAATAATAAAAAAATGAATGGAAAATTACAAAAAATTCTGGCTTGTACCAGATCGCTAGCCTTGTTCAGCAAAGGAGACGTTCACAAGCTGGCAGAAGCTGTTCTAATCTCTAAAATTATATACGACAGGGAAATAAAGGAACAACGTCTGAATGTATTGCGCAGTTGGACTGAACGAAAAACATAGTTCGCAGTTGTAAGACACACAGAGATGGAACAAACTTGTCAATCCAAGTATTAGTACATGTTTTAATATATTTCCTGAAGAATAGCCTACCAAAGTCCCGCAACATTGTATTTATATAAAAAAATATTAAATTACTGGCGAACTTGCGCTTCCAGCGATTAAGATTCGCTAGGATATATGGGTCAAGTAAAACAAAATATATTGGACTTGCATGTGAATAAACTGAGTAGTTCCCAAATATTCGCTACATAAAATGTCAATGGCAAATGGGGGAAAACTTAGTTTATAAATCCCTTACAAACAAAAATAACATAAACAAATTCTGGGTAAGCTGTATTCTATGTTTTAGACTACAACTACCAGGGGTTTGTTTCATGAATTTCCACCGCCCTGAACGGGAATTTTATGTAACTTATGAAATAAAAAAATAATTTTAAAAAAAATTGGTGTTGGTTTATTTTTTGACGTGGATTCAATGAACGTCTTCTTGACGGTCGGGCGGCCACGACAGAAAACAACTGCCACACCAAAAGACCTAACTTATTTTGATAGGCTATGTCTATCGGGTAAATTTTCATTAGATAAAATTATATGTGTGTATAACAGTGTTTTGCTACAGTTTCATAAAACCATCCTTTGTTTATATTACGTGTGTTTAAAATAACATTTATGTCGATTCTTTATAAAACATTATCTAAGTTATAAAAATTGTTAAATTATAATATTTGAGCAGATAATGGTTAAAGAAAATGAGCATTGCATTCATGAGAAAATTGGAGCATTATTTACAACATTCCGGACGAGCATATCCACGTCAATTAACAAACAATTTTCTGCATTCTTCGTCGCTTCTCGCGAAGTGGACGGCTGATGCTCGGTCGAGCCCCAATTTCGCGCCGCGTTCGGGGTTTCGTTTTGCCCCACTGACTCATTTATCTCGGCTAGTTTTGCCTCATTCGATACCTACGACACTTATTTGCATTTTTAAATGCTTCTGCTTGAGCAATTTCGATTGTTTTCTTCATTTTCTCCAACATCACCTGTTTTCGCTTAGGCATTTAGTGATAAATGGCTTCAAAACGAAAGTTAGTATATCAATAGTTATTCCTCTCAACTTGCACCACTCAGTGCTCACTCACGAGCATTTTAAAGTTTAAATCACTCAAATTGGTCTATTACTTTAGAAGATACAGATCTCACTCAACGCTCCCCACCAATGCTCATTGCGTCAATACTTCAAATTTTAACTGGGTGAGTTATACGCAAAGACCACGAGAAAAGTATGATCTACTAATATATATTTACTTCAACTCTATATATTTCATAGTTTACGAGTTTTAATCGATGTCGAATCCTCAGCCGAAGTGACACCCAAACCAAGATTAAAGACGTGCATATTACTGTCAGAAACTCATTTCATAATAATAAGGTATTACTAAAATATGCGACATGTATTGGGCTCAATGTACTGACCAACATTCGTTTTCCAATGGGGTGTTTAACACTACCCACAGTTATATACGCCAGCTTTCGACAGGATAAATTACCTGAAATTCTACAACATTGCTAGTAGTTGGAAATAGGGGGTTCAAGCACAGGCGGAGGATCGAGGATCCGACCTTGACCTTGAACCTTGACCTTGAAATTTGACCTTGACCTTTAACATTGACCTTGACATTTGACCTTGACCTTGAAATTTGGCCCTGACATTGAAATTCGACCCTGACCTTAAGCCTTGCGACTCTCAATGTTGCCAGCCTCTTGGATGACGTCATCTAATCCGTATGCTAATCCATGCTAATCCATGCTAATCCATGCTAATCTATGCCAATCTATGCTAATCCATGCCAATCTATGCTAATCCGTATGCCAATCTATGCTAATATCCGCCATTTGGTTTTCTAGAAAAAAAACCTATGCATCGAACACCCCACTCCTCTACATAACGAATAAACCATCTAGCATCCCGCTCCTCTGTTACAATGACATCGTCATCAAACACCCCACTCATCACTGTTACAATTTTTCGTTACACTGCATTCTTTAAAATAATTTATTATAAAAAAAATATATATATATACCATCGTCTGCCAGAGGCAGCCATCTTATTTAGTGGAGACCACCATCTTGATTTCAGCTGATGGTATCATCAAGTGTAGGTTTTTAAAGTACGCTAGTGTATGTAAGGTCGAGTTCCTATCCCGTACCAGCATTATTATGACCCTTATAGTCAAAAATCCACAAAATCCACAGTCATTTTGCTGTTGTAACCACCATGTTTTCTTATAGGTTTTAACTAAAATATATTTTATCAATACCATCGCTGTGGATGCGATAGTTAAAGTAATGATAATTAAAAAAAAACCTTTATTACTACATCTTAGCGGACCAGAAATTTTTTCAGAGACCTAACTCACAAGTAATATTCTCTTCTCATGTTTGCATACTCGTATTTAAAAAGCTGCATGGAAGCAGATATTTTTATTGTCTGCGTATAATTACATTTTACCATTCTCTAAGACATTTATAAGTATCAGTACCTTAGGGTATATAGGTTATAACAATTAAAAAATAATAAGTAATATGTAGGTAAAATCTTATTTATTAAATTAAGAACATAAACTGAAACAGAAAATATACAACAAAAACAGAAACTAGGTATACAACAAAAACTAAAACTATACAACAAAATGAAAACTATAAAAAAGGAAACTATACAACGAATGGAAACAACAACCAAACTGCCAAACTATTTACAACAAAAACTATTTACAAAAAAAATATTATTCATCGCCTCCTATATAGCCGTGGGGGACCGTGCGGATACCGTCTTCACAGATTAAACGTTTGTCGTCCTCCCACGTTATGGCTAGCTTATTGCTGTATTCGCTGTACAGCACATGCTCTCTCGACCGTATGGCTCTAACACCTACCCTCCTTGTGTGGTGGTCTTGCAGGGCATCCAGGTAATCACCGAATGTGATGTGGTTTTTGACCACACAACGCTGGATGCCCTTAGCCTTCTTCTCGACCTTGCCACCGCACCTGTATGCATAGAGTTTGGCCCGCAGACTGACAAACTCGCTCATTACTTCTCCCCCACATTCATCTTTGAATTTGCCAACAACTTTCTTGTTGATGGGGGAGAAGCATGGGTGGTCAGGAGGGTAGCAGCTGGTGTCGAATTCAGACATGAACTTAGGGTCGGCTCTTAGATCATGGTAGAAGTCCTGTGTCTGAATCTCATACACAAAGCTGTCTGTATCCATATATGCCAGATGAATATTTTCCTGGTATTTCGGTTTCATATTATTATAGTGGAAGTCGTACATGAGTGTTTTTGATAGATCAAGTAATGCGAGTCCGGCATAGATCGGCTTGTCGAAAACGATGGTCTCATGGTTCAGGTGGACAAGACTCAAGTTTGGCTCATACATCGTGCGGTCCTTGAAGGACGGACGGCACACCAACTTCTTAAATCTCTTCTCAGAACACACCAACTCCATTTTGAGCCTCCGCCTCTTGTTTTCCATCAGTTTGCCAAATGTCGAGTTCACAGCGAGCTTGAAGAACTCCTTCTCGAACTCGTTGGCTGCTGCTTTGCGCTTGTTGGTGTTCAGCCGAATATAGGGCTCCAACCATGCCGACTGCTCAAACTGAAGAACTTTATGTATACTTATGATTTTTAGACCATGCGATACTGCTTGCTGTAGGTTTTTGTAGTGAACGATGTAGTGCTCTTTATTTTCCAGCATTGTCATCAGCTTTGATTGCTTTGAGCCGGGCGGACACTGATTTACGGGAAGAAATGGCAGGTCTTTGTGACTTTCGTGGAGTTCGAGAGGGTACTCCACATCACACTCGATAATGTAGCCTGTGGGTGAATTTTCCGTAATAGACATGACATCAATTGATGTGTCTGTCCATTGGAAATGACGAATGGGGAGCGGCAGAGACATCGCCCACCCGTACAAGTTGTTTGCATCAATGTACTCCAGGAATGTGGATGGCTTGGATGCATCATGTGTTTCTGGTACGTATGCGTTATTGGCTACGCAATGACGTTTAATGCTTTGCGCTACACCACCACGAATACCAGCCTCCACAAACATATACATGTCATAATCTGTGAGTAGCTCTAGCTGTACACCTGTGGTTCGAAGCATCGCGTCGAAAGCGAACCCAGGACAAGAAATGTAGTGAGACGGATCTAAACTATATGTTTCCAAGCAAAGACTGCGGAAATTGTCGAATACGTCCGCCAAAATCAGAACATCCGTCTTCAGGTATAAGTCAGCGTACTCCCCTAAGGTAGCACACTGAAACTTGTCCCAGACATTTTGTGCGTGAGCGTAATCCGCCTCGGAAATACCAGAATCAGTCAGAATATTAAAGAACTCATCGATGGATGGAAGACTAGTATCGTCTAGTCGAGCAAAAGAATCAACGAAGTCGTAGGGGAAGACTCCCTTGCGGGTAACCAACTCCAACTCATCAGCAGCGAAAAACTCAGCAGTACTTATAAACTTGTCTGCAGGCAAGAACTCGGCGAGCGAAGCAAGACCCCGACTCATAAAACGGAACGTATCGACAAACTGAATGCTGAACTTATCATGTAACTTTTTGGAAAAAGTTATCAGCTTCTCCTCTGAATTCGGAATGATGAAGATGTCTTTACTATCATACCCCAACTTCCTGATAATGAAGTTCTGGTCGTATGCCAGGTTGTGGAAGAACACAATCAACTTTTTTGGTCTGCGCCTGAGAAGGTTGCAGTCATTACATGCAGACCCAATAAATTCGCCGGTGAAGTGATTGTGGTCACGAACTTTCTTTACAGCCCCTCCAAACTTTCCCCCACAGTAGCAACAACACCTTGCTTGCAGAAAAGCAGTGTTTTGTGCATGTGTTAGCGGAGTCATAGGAACATATGTAGAAAATATTTTCTGTACATCATGTCCAATCTCCACAATGCGGGATATGAATTTATCTTCTGCGTCACACCCCCTGTATATTTCAGGCTGTGAAGGAAGTGCAGAAGTGAGGTGTGCTGGAATGACTGTATCATCTGCTTTCACATAAATGCAGTAGCTGTATGCTTTATGCTTTTGGTACTGCAGTGTGTATGGCTCTTCAGGATTCAGGTGACAGGTATAGATTTTCTCCAGAATAGCTTCAAAGTCACAATATAAAACGATGGGCATCTTGTCACTGTGATGGAAGTTTTTGAACTTCAGAACAGGTGGCTGGCCGTTATCATCAAGCTGTGGCATCTGCATCCTAACAGCAGCATGTTGTTTGCAGAGCTCACTGTCTTTTACCAAACACTGAAGACCAGTGAGCCCGCTAACCCTATCCTGATCATCATAATGCTTGAAGCATCTTTTATAAACATGAATAGCCTCAGTGTGTGTAGTGAGTTGGGACCGAACCAGAGCAGAAATATTTTTAATGAATGTGAAATGGGACGAATTGTCATTGACCAAGAGCAGCAGATCGAAATGATGTTCTTTCTCTTCAGGAGCGACTCGTGCAGGAACAACATTCAGATTTTCGTCGATACTGTAAATGTTGATGGAGACTCCGGGGTTCTGTTTTTCAAACAGAGGTATTTGCTTGATTGGAGTAGGGAAGTCAATGTTGTTGAAGTTGAATTTATCTTCCAAGTCGTGGTAGCGCTGGTTGACACGTTCAGGATTCCATCCTTCCACGTACTTGACAAGAATTGACCACTTAAAGCACATGTGATCATCCAGGTTTTGCGGATTGATCACTGCGAATTTGTCTTTGATGGAAGTAAGTAGCTCGATGTAGGAGCTGGCACAGAGCGGATCGAGCTTGTTTATTCGTAGTTGAAGTCGCTTAACGGCCGACAAAGTCCATCCGGACCCCTTCCCCATGTAGTCTTCCTCCTCCTTGCAGATCTTAGAGATGGACTCGGTAACTACCTCCTCCACCTCATGAACTGCGTAGAGGGGAACATTCATGGTTTTGAAGGCCCTCATGTCTTCACTGGCATCCGTAGGTTTTTCGTAGTCGCACTCGAGCACGATATTGAATTTGAGAGGTCCGTTCTCTTAATTCTCCTCCACAAGTTGGTTTATTATTTTGTTCTTGATGGAGTCCATGTACGTACAAATGTCCTTGGCAGAACTTGACGTATTAACAGCAATGTAAGTCTTCAAATTACCCTTGAATCCTACTTCAGCGGTGATGAAGCCATGGGTATTGACCAAACCCGCGCCGGTCACCACCTTTGTTCGGCTGGTCGATGGTTTAGGCAGTACTGCAGGCTTAACTGCTGCCATCCTCTGCTTCTTTGTCGGAGGCGGAGCAGACCCCTTGCACACCTTGATGTGGGCTTTCAATTTGTCAGCCCTGACGAACTCCTTGGCACAGTTGTCGCAGGTATGTGCTATGCGGTTAGGGTTGAGACCACAAGCAGACTTCTCATGACGTCTAGCAAAATCAGCACGAGCGAAGACCTTATAGCAGAAACTGCACCGCATGCCTGATGTCGTGGCGACAGCTCCAGCACATGTTGACAGGTGCTGCTGCATCTTGTCGCTGCGTGCGACCATCTTGCCACACAGATGACACTGCTGGAAGTCACGCTGCATGTTGTCAGCACACTGACGTTCGTGACGGTAGCGGTTGTTGCCTGCCGTGAAGGTAGCAGGGCAGAAACGACATTTCTGCACGGTAGATGCCATCACAGCAATCGGTAGTCCGGTCTAAACGTACAGAACACGCGAAGGAAGCTCGACGTACGGAGAACTATAACAGAAGAATTAAGAATACAATGTAGCTAGCCATTACACGAAAACAAACATAACCTCAAAACTCTAGCCCTCAGGCTAACTAACCCAAACTGTTAGCAATGTTACTAAATAAAAAAGTTGCAAACATAACCTCAAAACTCTAGCCCTCAAGCTTACTAACCTAAACTCTTAGCAATGTTACTAAATATAAAAGATGCAAAAATAACCTCAAAACTCTAGCCCTCAAGCTTACTAACCTAAACTGCTAGCAATGTAACTAAATAAAAGAATTGCAAACATAACATCAAAACTCTAGACCTCACAGCTTACTAACCGAAACTGTTAGCAATGTTACAAAATAAAAATAGTTACACACATACCCTCAAAGCTGTTCCTTCATGTACAGTCCTAAAAATGGTAGAATATTTAAAGTACTGATACAAGTTAAAGCTGAAAAAATATTCAATGTTAACTAAAAATTATTGATTACATAACCTCAAAACTACTCTAATGCACAACCTAAAAATGCTATAATATTTCAAGTACTGTTAAATGTTTAAGCTGAACAATTCCTGGTTATCCACACATATGTGTACAGAGAAAAAAACTAGCTATCTGATAACCTACGAAAAAGCTGAGAAACATAAAAATATTAACGAAACATATAGCATACCTCAGAAAACGTTGAAGTGGAGCTGCAGAAGATGATGTAGCGTTGGCGGTAGGAATCGTGGTAGCAGCGAAACTCACTCACGAACTAACTCACTCAAACTCTAAGAACACACTGAAGCTCCGACAGCTAATCCCGGCCTTTTGTAGCCTCGGAACTCCTTTTTTAGTGTAGCCAATAGGAACAGAGTATTTCTGTTGTATCCACCAATAGGAACGTAGTACATGGAAGGGTAGGAATGTGGGGGAGTACCATTGTCTTCGGAAAAACCCAGCATGACTCGAGCACAGGTCGTAGCAGGCATGTGAGGGGTGGGGGGATAGAAATTTAACCCTGTAGCCTATGTATTCCGATCTTCACCCCACTTCATTTTAGAGTATGATGGGTGTATTCATACTGTTTATAAAGCTATGTTATTATGTAGCATGCAGGATGTATACTTGGTGTTCGCAAGAGAAGTAAGAATTCGATATGTCTCAAGGGCAAGAAAATCAATTTTGTGTTGTCCTCGTAACATGCTATCATTTCCTACATGTAACAAATTAGCGAATTTTAATCGAGTGTCATCATTATTTTCATTTGGTTGACCTAACAGAAATTCTCAGCACTTAACCAGTCACATGTAGAAATAATCTGGCTATGATGGATTATTACCCCAGAATTCACTGAAAAATGCTATGTGAGAATCAATTTTATTTCTAAGATAAGGTCCCATTCGCCAGTTCTAAGAGTGAACATTATGAAGGATGTATACTTGGTGTTCACAAGAGAAGTAAGGATTCGATAGGACTCAAGAGAAAATCATCAAATTATTGTCAGGTAAAAAGCAGAAGCACACGAAAAAAAAAATTCTGACACAGTAAAGTTAAAGCAAATGAAGAAATCCATCGAAATTTCACATGAAAAAATAGAAGCACTCAGAGAAAACCATCAGGAAGGATGTCGTTTATAAACATCATAAATTTCAATTTTTTTTACAAAAGTCCAAATTTAATCCTGCTTAAGCAAAGAGTTCACAAGCGGGCTTGTGAACTCTTTACTTAAGCAACATGAGAGTTCTAGCACAAGCGGGCTTGTGAACTCTTTACTTAAGCAACATGAGAGTTCTAGCACAAGCGGGCTTGTGAACTCTTTGCTTAAGCAACATGAGAGTTCTAGCACAAGCGGGCTTGTGAACTCTTTGCTTAAGCAGGATTAAATTTGGACTTTTGTAAAAAAATTTGAAATTTATGATGTTTATAAACGACATCCTCCCTGATGGTTTTCTCTGAGTGCTTCTATTTTTTCATGTGAAATTTCGATGGATTTCTTCATTTGCTTTAACTTTACTGTGTCAGAATTTTTTTTTTCGTGTGCTTCTGCTTTTTACCTGACAATAATTTGATGATTTTCTCTTGAGTCCTATCGAATCCTTACTTCTCTTGTGAACACCAAGTATACATCCTTCATAATGTTCACTCTTAGAACTGGCGAATGGGACCTTATCTTAGAAATAAAATTGATTCTCAAATAGCATTTTTCAGTGAATTCTGGGGTAATAATCCATCATAGCCAGATTATTTCTACATGTGACTGGTTAAGTGCTGAGAATTTCTGTTAGGTCAACCAAATGAAAATAATGATGACACTCGATTAAAATTCGCTAATTTGTTACATGTAGGAAATGATAGCATGTTACGAGGACAACACAAAATTGATTTTCTTGCCCTTGAGACATATAGAATTCTTACTTCTCTTGCAAACACCAAGTATACATCCTGCATGCTACATAATAACATAGCTTTATAAACAGTATGAATACACCCATCATACTCTAAAATGAAGTGGGGTGAAGATCGGAATACATAGGCTACAGGGTTAAATTTCTATCCCCCCACCCCTCACATGCCTGCTACGACCTGTGCTCGAGTCATGCTGGGTTTTTCCGAAGACAATGGTACTCCCCCACATTCCTACCCTTCCATGTACTACGTTCCTATTGGTGGATACAACAGAAATACTCTGTTCCTATTGGCTACACTAAAAAAGGAGTTCCGAGGCTACAAAAGGCCGGGATTAGCTGTCGGAGCTTCAGTGTGTTCTTAGAGTTTGAGTGAGTTAGTTCGTGAGTGAGTTTCGCTGCTACCACGATTCCTACCGCCAACGCTACATCATCTTCTGCAGCTCCACTTCAACGTTTTCTGAGGTATGCTATATGTTTCGTTAATATTTTTATGTTTCTCAGCTTTTTCGTAGGTTATCAGATAGCTAGTTTTTTTCTCTGTACACATATGTGTGGATAACCAGGAATTGTTCAGCTTAAACATTTAACAGTACTTGAAATATTATAGCATTTTTAGGTTGTGCATTAGAGTAGTTTTGAGGTTATGTAACCAATAATTTTTAGTTAACATTGAATATTTTTTCAGCTTTAACTTGTATCAGTACTTTAAATATTCTACCATTTTTAGGACTGTACATGAAGGAACAGCTTTGAGGGTATGTGTGTAACTATTTTTATTTTGTAACATTGCTAACAGTTTCGGTTAGTAAGCTGTGAGGTCTAGAGTTTTGATGTTATGTTTGCAATTCTTTTATTTAGTTACATTGCTAGCAGTTTAGGTTAGTAAGCTTGAGGGCTAGAGTTTTGAGGTTATTTTTGCATCTTTTATATTTAGTAACATTGCTAAGAGTTTAGGTTAGTAAGCTTGAGGGCTAGAGTTTTGAGGTTATGTTTGCAACTTTTTTATTTAGTAACATTGCTAACAGTTTGGGTTAGTTAGCCTGAGGGCTAGAGTTTTGAGGTTATGTTTGTTTTCGTGTAATGGCTAGCTACATTGTATTCTTAATTCTTCTGTTATAGTTCTCCGTACGTCGAGCTTCCTTCGCGTGTTCTGTACGTTTAGACCGGACTACCGATTGCTGTGATGGCATCTACCGTGCAGAAATGTCGTTTCTGCCCTGCTACCTTCACGGCAGGCAACAACTGCTACCGTCACGAACGTCAGTGTGCTGACAACATGCAGCGTGACTTCCAGCAGTGTCATCTGTGTGGCAAGATGGTCGCACGCAGCGACAAGATGCAGCAGCACCTGTCAACATGTGCTGGAGCTGTCGCCACGACATCAGGCATGCGGTGCAGTTTCTGCTATAAGGTCTTCGCTCGTGCTGATTTTGCTAGACGTCATGAGAAGTCTGCTTGTGGTCTCAACCCTAACCGCATAGCACATACCTGCGACAACTGTGCCAAGGAGTTCGTCAGGGCTGACAAATTGAAAGCCCACATCAAGGTGTGCAAGGGGTCTGCTCCGCCTCCGACAAAGAAGCAGAGGATGGCAGCAGTTAAGCCTGCAGTACTGCCTAAACCATCGACCAGCCGAACAAAGGTGGTGACCGGCGCGGGTTTGGTCAATACCCATTGCTTCATCACCGCTGAAGTAGGATTCAAGGGTAATTTGAAGACTTACATTGCTGTTAATACGTCAAGTTCTGCCAAGGACATTTGTACGTACATGGACTCCATCAAGAACAAAATAATAAACCAACTTGTGGAGGAGAATTAAGAGAACGGACCTCTCAAATTCAATATCATGCTCGAGTGCGACTACGAAAAACCTACGGATGCCAGTGAAGACATGAAGGCCTTCAAAACCATGAATGTTCCCCTCTACGCAGTTCATGAGGTGGAGGAGGTAGTTACCGAGTCCATCTCTAAGATCTGCAAGGAGGAGGAAGACTACATGGGGAAGGGGTCCGGATGGACTTTGTCGGCCGTTAAGCGACTTCAACTACGAATAAACAAGCTCGATCCGCTCTGTGCCAGCTCCTACATCGAGCTACCTACTTCCATCAAAGACAAATTCGCAGTGATCAATCCGCAAAACCTGAATGATCACATGTGCTTTAAGTGGTCAATTCTTGTCAAGTACGTGGAAGGATGGAATCCTGAACGTGTCAACCAGCGCTACCACTACTTGGAAGATAAATTCAACTTTAACAACATTGACTTCCCTACTCCAATCAAGCAAATACCTCTGTTTGAAAAACAGAACCCCGGAGTCTCCATCAACATTTACAGTATCGACGAAAATCTGAATGTTGTTCCTGCACGAGTCGCTCCTGAAGAGAAAGAACATTATTTCGATCTGTTGCTCTTGGTCAATGACAATTCGTCCCATTTCACATTCATTAAAAAAATTTCTGCTCTGGTTCGGTCCCAACTCACTACACGAACTGAGGCTATTCATGTTTGTAAAAGATGCTTTAAGCATTATGATGATCAGGATAGGGTTAGCGGGCTCACTGGTCTTCAGTGTTTGGTAAAACACAGTGAGCTCTGCAAACAACATGCTGCTGTTAGGAAGCAGATGCCACAGCTTGATGAAAACGGCCAGCCACCTGTTCTGAAGTTCAAAAACTTCCATCACAGTGACAAGATGCCCATCGTGGTATATTGTGACTTTGAAGCTATTCTGGAGAAAATCCATACCTGTCACCTGAATCCTGATGAGCCATACACACTGCAGTACCAAAAGCATAAAGCATGCAGCTACTGCATTTATGTGAAAGCAGATGATACAGTCATTCCAGCACACCTCACTTCTGCACTTCCTTCACAGCCTGAAATATACAGGGGGTGTGACGCAGAAGATAAATTCATATCCCGCATTGTGGAGATTGGACATGATGTACAGAAAATATTTTCTACATATGTTCCTACGACTGCGCTCACACATGCACAAAACACTGCTTTTCTGCAAGCAAGGTGTTGTTGCTACTGTGGGGGAAAGTTTGGAGGGGCTGTAAAGAAAGTTCGTGACCACAATCACTTCACCGGCGAATTTATTGGGTCTGCATGTAATGACTGCAACCTTCTCAGGCGCAGACCAAAAAAGTTGATTGTGTTCTTCCACAACCTGGCATACGAGCAGAACTTCATTATCAGGAAGTTGGGGTATGATAGTAAAGACATCTTCATCATTCCGAATTCAGAGGAGAAGCTGATAAATTTTTCCAAAAAGTTACATGATAAGTTCAGCATTCAGTTTGTCGATACGTTCCGTTTTATGAGTCGGGGTCTTGCTTCGCTCGCCGAGTTCTTGCCTGCAGACAAGTTTATAAGTACTGCTGAGTTTTTCGCTGCTGATGAGTTGGAGTTGGTTACCCGCAAGGGAGTCTTCCCCTACGACTTCGTTGATTCTTTTGCTCGACTAGACGATACTAGTCTTCCATCCATCGATGAGTTCTTTAATATTCTGACTGATTCTGGTATTTCCGAGGCGGATTACGCTCACGCACAAAATGTCTGGGACAAGTTTCAGTGTGCTACCTTAGGGGAGTACGCTGACTTATACCTGAAGACGGATGTTCTGATTTTGGCGGACGTATTCGACAATTTCCGCAGTCTTTGCTTGGAAACATATAGTTTAGATCCGTCTCACTACATTTCTTGTCCTGGGTTCGCTTTCGACGCGATGCTTCGAACCACAGGTGTACAGCTAGAGCTACTCACAGATTATGACATGTATATGTTTGTGGAGGCTGGTATTCGTGGTGGTGTAGCGCAAAGCATTAAACGTCATTGCGTAGCCAATAACGCATACGTACCAGAAACACATGATGCATCCAAGCCATCCACATTCCTGGAGTACATTGATGCAAACAACTTGTACGGGTGGGCGATGTCTCTGCCGCTCCCCATTCGTCATTTCCAATGGACAGACACATCAATTGATGTCATGTCTATTACGGAAAATTCACCCACAGGCTACATTATCGAGTGTGATGTGGAGTACCCTCTCGAACTCCACGAAAGTCACAAAGACCTGCCATTTCTTCCCGTAAATCAGTGTCCGCCCGGCTCAAAGCAATCAAAGCTGATGACAATGCTGGAAAATAAAGAGCACTACATCGTTCACTACAAAAACCTACAGCAAGCAGTATCGCATGGTCTAAAAATCATAAGTATACATAAAGTTCTTCAGTTTGAGCAGTCGGCATGGTTGGAGCCCTATATTCGGCTGAACACCAACAAGCGCAAAGCAGCAGCCAACGAGTTCGAGAAGGAGTTCTTCAAGCTCGCTGTGAACTCGACATTTGGCAAACTGATGGAAAACAAGAGGCGGAGGCTCAAAATGGAGTTGGTGTGTTCTGAGAAGAGATTTAAGAAGTTGGTGTGCCGTCCGTCCTTCAAGGACCGCACGATGTATGAGCCAAACTTGAGTCTTGTCCACCTGAACCATGAGACCATCGTTTTCGACAAGCCGATCTATGCCGGACTCGCATTACTTGATCTATCAAAAACACTCATGTACGACTTCCACTATAATAATATGAAACCGAAATACCAGGAAAATATTCATCTGGCATATATGAATAAAGACAGCTTTGTGTATGAGATTCAGACACAGGACTTCTACCATGATCTAAGAGCTGACCCTAAGTTCATGTCTGAATTCGACACCAGCTGCTACCCTCCTGACCACCCATGCTTCTCCCCCATCAACAAGAAAGTTGTTGGCAAATTCAAAGATGAATGTGGGGGAGAAGTAATGAGCGAGTTTGTCAGTCTGCGGGCCAAACTCTATGCATACAGGTGCGGTGGCAAGGTCGAGAAGAAGGCTAAGGGCATCCAGCGTTGTGTGGTCAAAAACCACATCACATTCGGTGATTACCTGGATGCCCTGCAAGACCACCACACAAGGAGGGTAGGTGTTAGAGCCATACGGTCGAGAGAGCATGTGCTGTACAGCGAATACAGCAATAAGCTAGCCATAACGTGGGAGGACGACAAACGTTTAATCTGTGAAGACGGTATCCGCACGGTCCCCCACGGCTATATAGGAGGCGATGAATAATATTTTTTTTGTAAATAGTTTTTGTTGTAAATAGTTTGGCAGTTTGGTTGTTGTTTCCATTCGTTGTATAGTTTCCTTTTTTATAGTTTTCATTTTGTTGTATAGTTTTAGTTTTTGTTGTATACCTAGTTTCTGTTTTTGTTGTATATTTTCTGTTTCAGTTTATGTTCTTAATTTAATAAATAAGATTTTACCTACATATTACTTATTATTTTTTAATTGTTATATCCTATATACCCTAAGGTACTGATACTTATAAATGTCTTAGAGAATGGTAAAATGTAATTATACGCAGACAATAAAAATATCTGCTTCCATGCAGCTTTTTAAATACGAGTATGCAAACATTAGAAGAGAATATTACTTGTGAGTTAGGTCTCTGAAAAAATTTCTGGTCCGCTAAGATGTAGTAATAAAGGTTTTTTTTTTAAATTATCATTACTTTAACTATCGCATCCACAACGATGGTATTGATAACATATATTTTAGTTAAAACCTATAAGAAAACATGGTGGTTACAACAGCAAAATGACTGTGGATTTTGTGGATTTTTGACTATAAGGGTCATAATAATGCTGGTACGGGATAGGAACTCGACCTTACATACACTAGCGTACTTTAAAAACCTACACTTGATGATACCATCAGCTGAAATCAAGATGGTGGTCTCCACTAAATAAGATGGCTGCCTCTGGCAGACGATGGTATATATATTTATATTTTTTTTTATAATAAATTATTTTAAAGAATGCAGTGTAACGAAAAATTGTAACAGTGATGAGTGGGGTGTTTGATGACGATGTCATTGTAACAGAGGAGCAGGATGCTAGATGGTTTATTCGTTATGTAGAGGAGTGGGGTGTTCGATGCATAGGTTTTTTTTCTAGAAAACCAAATGGCGGATATTAGCATAGATTGGCATACGGATTAGCATAGATTGGCATGGATTAGCATAGATTGGCATAGATTAGCATGGATTAGCATGGATTAGCATGGATTAGCATACGGATTAGATGACGTCATCCAAGAGGCTGGCAACATCGAGAGTCGCAAGGCTTAAGGTCAGGGTCGAATTTCAATGTCAGGGCCAAATTTCAAGGTCAAGGTCAAATGTCAAGGTCAATGTTAAAGGTCAAGGTCAAATTTCAAGGTCAAGGTCAAAGGTCAATGTCAATGTTAAAGGTCAAGGTCAAATTTCAAGGTCAAGGTCAAGGTTCAAGGTCAAGGTCGGATCCTCGATCCTCCGCCTGTGCTTGAACCCCCTATTTCCAACTACTAATGCACGGTGATCTTAGAACAAGAAGTTCAATAGAACATGACCAATTAAACCAGTAACGAAGAAATTTAACTAATATATAAAATACTTCCAACTGAAAAATCGCCTGGTCCAGACGATATTCCATATGAGTTTTTTGTGCATTTCTGGGACGTCAGTGGACCCGCAGTTTGTACAATGATGCGAGTTATACTAGATAAGAAAAAACAACCTTTCATGACATAATTTCGTGATTATTTTAATACCGAAGATCGCACACCAGTGACCGTAGCATAATATATGCCAATACCACTGCTAAACGCTGATTATATATAAACTGGTCATGGGGGTGGTGGCTCATCGAATTAGACAAGTTGGTACTAGAACAGATCATAGGTCCGGCACAGAATTGTTCAATACCAGGACGGACAATAATTCAAGACATAACAGCGCTCAGACACAAACAAATTATTTCAAATGTAAAAATAAACTTTTACTCTGGCCATCACCATTTGTATATTGATAAAGTCTTCGTTAGACAATATTGCAGTGTTGCGGAGGTTGATTGTCCCGATGACATCACTGCATGGGTTCAGATGTCTTTCACAGGAACATCATCAAGAAAACATGTAAACAGACACTGCACACAGCCTATACATATGGGACGATCTGTCAGACAGTGTTGTCCGTGGTCTATGTTCCTTTTCACAATAGGACTTGAGTCATATTGTAGATTACCCTCCGATCGCATGGAAGCCATGCATTTAACACGAGGACTAACGCTTTTGACCGCACGTGATATGACGTGACATGCGTGATAATATCGGACCAAGACATCCAGTTCATCCAAACTTGCCTTGCGGAGTATTGCTAGGTTTCCAACATGAAAGTAAATTACCATAAAAGTGCGCTCCTCCACCTTCCCAGAGACAGAAGTCCACCAGTCTCAACAGTAGAACTACAAGAGATACTGGGCATTTCTTCATTTACGATGTTCACTCAACAATACCGATACATTGGAACAAAGTTATAACGAAATCCTGAGGCCGCATGGTAGATTTCGGGATCAGAAAATTATTTTCCTGGAAAGAGTGCACATCATTAATGTTTTCATACAGTCAAAACGTATTGTATAGCGCACGTATTGCCCTTACCGAGTTATTTACATGCGCAAATTATAATGTATGTTGGATGGTTCATTTGGAATTCCTTTTCATTTCGAGCAGCGAGGAGAAAACCATCCATCCCAAAACGCACAGGAGAACTGGGTACAGTAGACATCCAAGCTACAGTTAAAGCAGTGTTGTCAGTCAACATTGTCAAAATATGATTCATGGAAATGAGGGATCAAAAGACTTAATCTACAAATGTAGAAATTTTTGAACGAATACCTGTAATTTAGAGAAAGCAATCGGCCGAAACACGTGTTACAATTCAAGAATTCACCGTAGGAGAAAACGCTACCTGTAAGAGCCTATACACAATGATGTTCAAGGAGGAACTTCAAGACCACCCCGTACAATTGTAAACTTTCTTCAATGCAATATCATACCCTCACATCTACGAGCGTCTTTAAATGTATTTTACAATGGCATGACTCCGACAGCATATAAAAGAAAGGGAATAAGGCTGGTTGGGGCAATGTCTGCCAGTGGTGCGGAAACACAGAGACCGCTTATCTTAGAGTCGTTAATTGCGCAGCGAATGTAGATGACATTATTGTGAAGTTCTGATTTAGTAACAGGAATTCGCGAATTAAACTAAACTCGGAATACAATTGCATGCCTCATCTCACCATAAAAATACATAGATCGGTTGTTTTCTTTTAAACAACAGTGAGATCACGGGAACACCCGAGCCCTCCGGGACTCGCACCAGCAGCCGGCGTGCGTCAGCCCCACACGACCTCATGCAGGGACTGGCAACATTCGTAGGTTCGATGCCCTCGAGGATGGTTTCACGATCCTCTGCATACTAGGACCAACTTCACCTGCTATTGGCTGCTAATTGTTGAGTTCATGTCATCTGGATAACTTGTGATTCGTTACTTCTTTGCCTGAGGGTCTTGTATCGGCCCAGAGTTCTACAGATAAACAGCGAACCTAGCAAATGCAGCAAAAAGGTATGATTATATTTATGTCGTCCCATCATCACACGAATCCGCGAATTTTTCCGGTCTATATTAATGCGTCATGAAATAATGGGAATACCACTTTTGTAACCTAATGTATGTTACATGTGGTGTTGTCAGTATAAATCGCAAAATATTGTTTTTTTTTTATTATTTCCTTACGAGTTGAACATTTATTTTGACAAAGTATTTGGAACTTTTACAATGACGTTTGTGTTAACCTACAAGCAAATTGTACTGATAATAATAAAACAGGACACGTTTTATAAGTTAAATATCATCTATACCTCTAATTGTGAAATAAAACACGTTTGTTATTGTAATAACCGGAGAAAATTCGTTAATTTATACTGAAGCCTGTGGCACTATTGTGTTTTTTGAAATATCTGTGCAAAATTACACGACAAAAATGTACACATTCTAAAACTTTGTTTATGAAATTTTACGATTTTTTACAGTGAACTTTGTTGAGATTATGAATCAAAACGATAGCCGACTTAATAAGCAGATAGGATATTTTGCGAATCTATTTAATGGTAATTATGCATTATTTTGATATCACAGTGACCACATGCTCAACAAGAACCTACATGAAATTTAGTTTTGTTATGACACAACTGGACAGCAACGATCTCTAGTCATTCAGATTGTTTTTTGATTGTAAGCCATAATTATGGATAAATACTCCACATGAACGTTAAAAGTTTATACTTAGCCTAGTATTACTTTTAAATTAATAACAAATTAGGAACCAAAAAAAAGTGTTGACCACAGAACTAAATAAACCATTTTTAAAGATAATTTTCAGAAAAAAAGTCAAATAAACAATATTCGGAGAAATATGTCACAGAATATTGGGCGGTAAATATAAAGCATGTATATATTAAGTAGTAAATTTCAAAGAAATACTACCTACTGTAGCCATTACCATGGTGAAAATTTTAGAAAAATGTTATATAGTTTTCCTTTTCATGGTTATTATACCCAAAAACCATTGTCAACTCAAAGTTTATATATATTTTTATGTATCACAATTTTGTGGAAATTATAACTGTCGCAATTTTTCACAAATCGCTTCCAAACTGATATATAAAATGTAGTAGTGGAAAATCTCAGTCGAATTCGTTAATAGACAATATCCGACCAAAGGGGTAGAAATGGGAAAGGGCTTTTTTTTTTTTAAAAAAAAAACAGCAAAATTGCTGTAACTCCTATAATATGGAAAATGTCACATCCGTTATATTAAAACTTGTAGGAGTAATACCAAAATTTAAGATATGAATAATTTTATCATACATCCAACCAGAAGAGCAAGGGGTTGAAAAAAGGGGTTGGAGGACAAAAATTCATAACTTACCTTTGTAGGGACAAAAATTGAATTCTGACAAATTATGTATTAGTCTTATAATTTGTACCTAAAACTATTTTCGTAAGAATTTTTGATGATATATACCATTACTGGAAGGGTTTCAAAAACCAAGGATTGAAGTAAGAAAAGAAATAAAACTTCCCTGCTAAGTTCTCTTCGAATTAATGTTTATTTTTGTTCAACTTTTTGGATATTGTTTGAAAACTTTTGTCCATAGTTAAATATTAGATCACAAATCATTAATGCAAGGGGTGGAAATAACAAAGGTAGAAAGACAAAATGTCATTACTTTTTTAGATAGATATATTATCAAATCCATTATAATGTAGTGTGAGACTCCGACCTTTTATCTAAATCATGTGGCTGAAACATTTTTTGATGAAACAAACTATTACTATTGAAATTTAAAAAAAAAATCTTGTTAGTATCAAATTTGTTGGAATTTGTTAATAAACTTTTTAATATTGCCTTAAACTTTGTCCAAAGAAATTTTACGCAACAACGTATTAGTCAAAGGATGACAAAATAGTTTTTGAAGATAAAATATAATTGCATGACTATCCTAGAAGCATAATATGAAATTCGTTAAGACATTCAATGATGAATGCATAAAGTTTAAAACCATAAAAATATTTCCGCTGCAGGGAATATAAGAAAATGTTTAATCGATCTTTATTTTTTTTAATATTGGCGAACATATGGGATGTTGTGGGCATTCAGTTCTTAAAATGTTCCAAGAGTTTATAGAAGTTTCCAAAACATTTCCATAAGAAACAGTTGCTCTGAAAGTTACCTGCGAGTCCACATATGGAGTCCCCTCCCCCGCAACACGCAGAGTTGTGGACTGGCGGCCTCCGCGGCGCGAGGGAGGTCTATACTATGATTTAAGAAGGAAGTTGTGGGTCGGACGCAGATGGAGCTCTCAGCCTACATGGAAATGCGTTACAGCCGGGATTCATCTGTCTATACTTCCCCCCGCCGGCGACCGCGCGCGTCTTTTGTCATAAAGTGTGTTGAAGCGCCCGGGAGAGGGGGCCTGCAGCGGGAGGGGGGGGGAGGTATGGGAAGGGGGAGGGAGTGGAGCAGGCTTCGCGATGTATAGTGATGGATTGAGCAAGCAGGTCGGGGAGTTAGGAAAACCTCAACAGGACACAGCACTTCGTCTCGCGGAAACAGTGCCGCAACACTGATTATTCCTGCCGCGCGGGCACGTGCACACTCCATCCGCCGCTGGGCTCACGACGCCGCGACGGGAATACTTGGTGCGCTGTAGTCGCCGGCCACATGATCATGTGAAAAATACTATCGAGCTAACTGTTCGTAAAAGAAGTCCACGTTAATATACTATTACTATCTTGAGTAAAAACAATTTTTTTACTAGTAAAATCTTATTGGTAGGAGTAATTTCTTAAATGGGACGGAAATCAAGGAACGGAAACGTGTAACCTCAGTGCTGCGGTGGTAGGTGGTGCGAATCTGCAAACACTTCGCGCCAAGAAATGTAGTTGTAAACAAAATTTTCTCATATTTATAACGCTCGGCATTATTTAAAAAAAAATTACGTTTCATTTCGTGCCCGAGATGTATATTATAAGTGTATTTGTAACATGAGAACTAGTGAATTTGCTCGTTACCTATGTTAGATGTTACTTATCTCTGGCAATGAATGCATTAACTCGGTTAATTGCAATGACAAACACAACTCTTCTAAATATATCCGGCAATAGGCTTACTGAAATAATACTAAAATTCACAAATTAGGCCTATTTGGCTTTTGTTCCGTGTTACTATCATCAAGAATGTTAACGCGAAAAATAAAACACTACAACTGTAATGGGCTTGCCTTACAAAAACTTGGTATTAACCTTTTGGGTCAGTTGAATTGTTGTCCAATGCCAGTTAAAATATTTGAACATTTGAAACCCTTTGAAAATATACTGGATATTTAGTAGGGAAAAAAACTTCCAGCTCGTCAAATTTCACATAAATGTCCCTTTACTTCCTAAAACATATTTAATTTTCAAACACATTTTCTAGCATTCAGCAATAATAATATAAACTTCGATGCAATTTTTAATTCTAAATTTACCAAGGTAAAGTCTACAATTTTATACTTGTAATTTTTCTGGATATATATAATATAAATTTTAGATTACTTAGACAAATTTTATACAGTAATATATATATAATTTTTCTAAATAAGCTAAAATTTATATTACGAAAACAACCAGTCTTTTGCCTGATTATCATTTAACTGGAAAATATTTCTTTGAAAACAAAAGGTAAGGTGACATAGTTTTCTTATCCAACCGTGCAGAAGCGCAAATCTGTAGAATTCGCTAAGGGGGACTCGCGGAATTTCGCTGCTGAGGGGGAAGGGGAGGTAGCCAGAGTTTAGCGCGTGGGGCTTACCGACACAGTTAATCTCTGGGTAAGAGGCTTGTATGTTGTGTACTGCCCATATTTTTCTTCTTAAATACATGCAATAAGCAAGAAAACTAAAAATATGCAGAAAGTTTTCCATAACACGTAGTTTTGACGTTTAGGTTTATCAATAATGTTTCACAGGCACGATTTTGCAAGCGCAAGCGGACTTCCCCCCCCCCCCCCCACCCCCCCCCCCCGAGAGCGGTTTCTTAATTACAGGGGGGAACCCCTTTCCCCCTCCTCTAATTACTATGCCCATGCTACCATGCAATTAATTTTGTTAGATTCACAAGAAACTAAGTATCGCACTCAAACCACCTTGTCCTTGAACACTGTAACATGCTCTAAATATTATGAAGAATAAGAATAGATTTAAAATAAAGTTTATTTAAAGAACATTTAATGTAAATTATTTTAAAAGCTTTATAAGTTTAACTGTGATTTTCAAGGTTGATCCAAGATGGAGTCAAAACCTCGCACCACAAGCAGACTCAGAATCACAGTTCCCTATAAAGGTTTATAATGTTTACATAATATCCGACAGTGCTTGTGTTGTTTACGCCTATGCTAAGGGCAGAGGACAGATATTAACCGTATCTGCATGGCTTGACTCCTCGGGGCCTTGTGTGGTGGGGGAAGCTAGAAGAGGTCGACGTGCGCAGGCGACTGAAGGAACAAAAGAGACGCGCCAAGGGACAGCGACAAGAGTTGTGAATATGCACGCGACTTCCCGCACCCCTGCACTCCACGAGATCTCTTCCTCCGAGCGCTCCGGTTACCCGGGAGCAGTTCCCGTCGTCAAATGACGGTAATCAGATATTGCACGTGTTTGGTATTCTAGGTTACTTGTGGCTCCACGATTCTCGGTGGCCGCCGATCTGGGAGCCCGACTGCTGTTAGGTTGTCGGAACCTGACGTCACGATCGGCAACCAGCTGTCAAACATGGCGGCTGGGAAGCATGCTGGCAACTGGATATTCACTCATTCACTGATTATTCACAAGTTAACATTATTCTTAAAGTAAATTCAAATTATTATGTGAATTTTTTTCAACTAATTAATATTTCAGATTTTTCGTTCTATTAATGTAAGGGAGAGGTGGCAGAGTACATAGGTACATTCATGAAATTGTAACTAAACTGGAAAAATTCTGAGATTTCAAATCCCTCTTTAAACAATAATTTTTTGTTTAGAAATTAAGTAGATTTAATTTTTATTGAAACATATTAAAGAATTTAAATTTTTTAAGGTAAGTACCTAGATTATTAAATGTTAAACTTGTCTATCCTAGCTTGATTAGCATACTTAGATATTGTTTAGTGAAATTAATTTAGTATTTAATATTATATTTAATTTTTTTAAGTCTTGCACATAAATCTCAAAAGATTTCATATTTATTCAAACAATTAAGTTTTACAGTAAAAAAAAGGTAAATAGGTAGTGTTTATTTTATCATGGGAGATTCGGGGGATTGCACTGATAAAAGTGCCATAAACTAAAATCTTATGGTCTTGTCTTATGTGTTATTTAAAAAGAAGCCACAAAATTTATTTTAATGATTTAATTTTTGTGGATGAAAATGAGCACTTAATCACTTTGAAGTATTAAAAAAATAATAATAAATTTATTGGAGAACTGAAACGAAAACAGTATCACACAGCAATGTGACATGCCATGAAATACCCTAACTACTGAGCTAAATCAATCAATGTTAAATGAGTGTCACTATTATAATACATAGTGAATTTTAAAAGCAGAGTAGGCTTGAGAATAAGCGTGTATTCATTTTTGGTGACTAGGCATTCTATTTTAAAGTTTAAAAAGTTTTTTTTTTTCAGTTTTTCAATATTTAATGTGCGAATTATCTTAATAGCCATAAAAACGTTGTTTTAATTGAATACTTATCATTCAGACAAATAAATAATAATCAAGATATTGTGTTACAATTAATTAATAAATATTTTCATCGTGTAACATGCACAAGATATTTCGTAAGATGAATACCATTTTCCTTTAACCCAAAGGCACATGTTTAGATAAATAGAGTAATTTATCAGCATACAGCGGGAAACTTCACTTTAAATTTTCATTTTATCGTGCCAAACGAAGACAAGATGTTTCATTCATTTGCGACATTATTATACCCGATTATTATAAATAATATATGCTGTTTTACGCTTTTACAATATCTTTACGTTTTGCATACACTAAGTTTCAATAAATAGCTACGATTTAGTGATAAATGATGAAGATTTGCCGGCTGTTTAGTGTCGCCATGTTGTTTGTCTGTTTGGGTTAGGGAGGAATAACAGTCTTTAGACCCAAACCTGCCGAGAAAGTGGACCGTCGTACCGATAAATCACTTAGAATAGCATTTCAAACCCTTGTTGGCAAAACTGATTTGTTCCGATTAGTGAGCGAGCAGTATTTCGGAATCGACATCGAAAGTTTACGATGTAATAAACGAGAAACTTAGCATAAACCCCTAGGTTCCCTTATCTCCGGCCCACCGCCTGCTGAGCACAATCACTTAGCATTCCGTTACTTCGACGAGAACGCTCGGCTTGAAACGACTAGGTGTTTCAAGAGTGGCTGTTATAGGGATGGGTTCGCACGAAGCATATCGTCGACACCGAGTTCACTAGCGACGGGTGAGGAGTGGAATATTTTGAATGGAGCTGTGACGAAATATAGTGCTGGAGGTAAATGAGAAAAAAAAAACACTGGTTCATTGGAACGTCTGCTGCGTTTTTCACTCCATAAAATAATCCGTGTTTCACTTCGCTGGAAAGCGAACCCAGGTATACTTTTTTTTTAATCGTATTTTATTTATATTCTTTATTCGAAGATTTAATGATTCATCACGCCAAGGCTTGAATTGTGGACCGCTTTAACCAACCTGCTCCTTTTCAATGTTTTGTAATTTTATTTACAAAAATAAATATATTTTTATCTTTTAAAATAAATTTGTTTTAAATATTTAATGTGAAGAGTAATCAACGTATTTTTTTTCACTTGAAGTGTCACATTTCAGTCAAGGTATTGTACTTGAAGGTCCACGTTCAAGTTAAGTTCACCGAAATCTAAGATGGCGGTTTGTGTATTTTTGGTCCTCTCCATCTAACAGCCTGAAGCCTGTGAACGGTTACTGTAAGTTATTCTCCGTAACAAAGTAGTCTCCACACTATGTGATGTTTGACTCGGTACTCATGAGACTTCATTCTGAAGACTGTGTGGAACACGTGACCATCCCAACACGCGCGTGACGCATTAGCGATCAAGACTGTGGGGTATCTTTTTAACTGCACATCCAACAAAGTTTTAGGCATATTTATGTCAAAGCTTGTCTAGAAGACTGTTGAAGACGACAAAAATTTAAAAAAAAAAAATACATCTAGGTACCTATTAAACTAAGAAAACCAACATATTGTAAAAATTTAATGTTCTTTGCTAAAGGTCGGGTTTATGGTGGGATCGCACATGGCAAGTTCAATTTTTTTATCTCTTGATTGCCATATGCTAGTTAAGGGGATTGGTGCAGGACAAAAAACAGTCATTCGTCAGAATTTGTTGGAAATGAGCTTAAGTGTTTCATAAATGCTCGTTTATTACTACTGTATGGCCAGCCAGCACGTATATAAGCTAGCGGGTGAGATTTGGCAAGTTAGTGGCGAGAGAGCTTCTGTGAGGGGAGGTTGTCAAATGTTGCAGCTCTGAGGTCTGCCATCTAGCGGGAATCTTTCGAAGGTCTTCCACAATATCGCCTTTCTCTCTTTCTCTCTCTCTCTCTCTCTCTCCAACACGGACACCCAACCAGCTCTTATCTTCGCTTCCCATCTCGCCCTATCCTTCATTCTCGGATCAGGTAGCCGCCCTTCCCCGCGTAGACTTTCATGTTACTCCAGGAAACCAAGACAACCTGTGAAAAATTTGTCCAAAGCTGAATTTTTGTACTGTGGTAGAGTTGACTATGCTTAATAACATACCGAAAGTTTACCGCTGTAGACCTTGTGCGTTATCACCGAAAATTTGCATTTAAGTCCTAGGTGACAGCAACTTGCATCAGTCCAATAAAATGCTACCCATTTATACAGTTTTTAATTTAGACTGTCCGTAAACTTACCAAAATAATCTAGAAACTTTAATACACCCATTAATGTTAGAAAAAAATTTAATTTTTAATATATATGATATAAAGCGATTAATTCACGACATATTTTTTTTTTCATCTTTGCCACCCAGATAAAAATACGATTTACACCGATTTGAAGAGCCCAATGCGAAAAAATGTCTAAATAAATGTTTTTAATTATACTTTTAGCTTTAATGTAGCATATTTATAAAGAGTCTAGCATAATTAGTTGCCTCATTAAAGCTGCCCGAGCGTTGCAGTGTACTGCGGCCGTACTGATCTTTCACGGCCGGCGGGCTTTGAAACATGCTGCGTACTGCGACACTCAATAAACTTGGTATTAATTAGGGATTACTTAAAATATATTTAATGCATATGATAGGGTGTATTCATGTTACATCTATTGAGATATACATATTATTTTTTTTATATATGAATGATTTTTGATACAATAAAATTAACAATAAACAATTTCTGCTTGGAACTTGTAAATCAAAATTCTAGAGGACCTCTGGTTTTGTATATGTGTGTTCGTATTTTGTTACAAAAATTTTATTATTAAAAATTATTTTAATACCAAAAAATATAATTATTTTTTTATTTCTAATACATTATATTATTTTAGATCAGAACTGTGCAAAATTTTAATGTAGCCTATATTATAAAATATATATATATATTTAATTGTATGAAATTATTTTACTATATAACAATTGAAGAAAACGATACACCGTTAATGTGCTTATTGAGTTTTGTCACTTTTATAACATAATTCGGATGATAATATTATTTTTTTCCAGAAAATAAATAATACATAAGTTGTGTTGTAAAATGTATTGATAGAATTACATATTTAGTAATTTTTTTTCTAAGTTAATTCATTGGAGTGCTGCGCCTAGCTTACTTCGTTGAATTGCTAGTGGCAAAGAGCGGTGGTGGATGTTTTTGCAAGAGTTTGACCTATTTTATGACCCCAGCTGTGAGAGGGTGTTCGTCCCAGAAATCCTAACGGTCAAGGAAAATAGCCTTTCTCTGTAGTCACGTACGGGTCTGCTACTCGCGCAATATCGTCAGTTTATCACAACTTTCCGGGAAGTTCTATTGTTGTTATTTATAATTTAGAAATTAAAGAGTCGATCATACTAACATTTTTACCTAAGCAAATTGCATCCTGGAAGATTTTTATCTACGTTTGCAGCAAAAATCACTTGCAGTTAGGAAACTTTTATTCTTTCAGAGTAAAATTCAGTCTGGAATTACCATACATTAAAAACCTTAGTTTTCTGGAGCAAAGAACGTCCCAGCACCAGCGACTTTAACACTGCTGCACCACACACTACGCAGCTTGAAATACATCAGTGATCAGACTATTGTACCAGACACTCAAAATATACACATTTAAACCGTAAAAAAAAAAAAAAACACAGACAATATTTATGAAGTGATTTTGACGTTACGCTCAACATATTTATGTAACATGTAGTCAAATTTCTATTAAAAAATATATTTTTTTTCTTACCTTTTATGATTAAAATTACCAATTAATAATAGGACGTTTTAACTTTGAGGTGTTTATCACAGTTACCATGTAGGGCATTATTTTATATTACTTTGGTGCCATAATGAGAACCGACTTAAAAAAGTATTAAAGTTATTAAATTTACGAAACATTTTTGTGGATCATTGTAGAAATTATCATTAAGGACTCAACTGCTCATTTATTGGTGTGATCACAAGGTTTCATCGGTAAACTTTTGACGTGTTACAAAGAAATGTTCATTCTACTACTGTACAAAAATTTTCCTTTGGGATAATTTTCCATGTATTAAAAATTTTTGTTTCTTAACAGCGAAATTCGTCTCGACCCGAACCTACTTCGACAACCTCGCAGTAGTATACACTACGCGGCTCGGATCGCTTTAGTGGTCAGACTAATTGTATGAGACACTTAAAAAATATACCAATTTAAAGATGAATAAATATGCAAGAACGATTACTTTAAGCGATTTCCACGTTGGGCTCTTTAAGTTTATGTAAGATGTATTTATATTTCCTTAAAATTGAATGAAAGTGAATTCGTTAACTTTAATGATTTAAAAGGTCTATTTTATAGAAACATGTTAAACTTTGTGCTTTTTATCACTATCCTAAGATAGGGCAATGTTTCTAGATTATTTTGGGTTCCATACTGAGGTCTACTCCATAAACTGCATTTGCAATATCCATTATTGTGGATCGTTGCAAAAAATTTTAATTTTGGACTTAACTACTCGTTTTCGGTGTGACACACAAGGTTTGCGGCAGTACTTACACTTTTGACGTGTTACTAAGAAATGTTCATTCTACTACTGTACAAATTTCGGCTTTGGGATAATTTTCTATGTATTAAAAACCTTTGTTTCTTCACAGCGAAATTCGTCCCGACCCGAGCCTACTTCTGCAACCTCGCAGTAGTATACACTACGCGGCTCGGATCGCTTTAGTGGTCAGATACATTGTATCAGGCTCTCAACAAATAAACTAATTTAAAATTTAAGAACTAAATCGTGATCGTAAATTGGGCGCCATGGTGATTTGCGAATTTATGGAGAAATAAAAGCAGTTAAAATCTTATGTAGTTTCCAAGAGACATTATTACATCACCAATCATCTTAAGTAACAGGTTTACAAAATTTCAACATATTCATTAACTAGTCAGTTTTTTTTCAAATGTGTTAGTATTAACAATCTGGACCATATCTATTCGGTGAGGTCTCTATTGTTACAGACTATCTGTATTCCGGTATTTGGATTTTTAAGCTACTTAATGATTCGCTTTCAATGTCTATTAAAATATACCTAATGCTTATTGCAGGAATATTTCTACTCGATTTAAAAATTATAATTCCTGAACATTTGTAGCGGACACATTTCAATGTAACACTCACTTATTTTCGAGTTGTGTTGAGGTTTCGCATGCCACTTCGTGTACACGAGATGGCCCCTGCTCTGGTAACAATGAGTAGGGACACCTGTATTTCGCGAATACATTTCGTGTCAAGGTATTTCACAAAATACTGTAGCTTTTTATAAGAGGAAAGGCAAATTGTGAGGGTGCAGCAGTACTGTGACCACATTCTCATTGGCCTCGTCAAGAGCGGGACGACACCTCTCACCGACCTCAGCCAATAACCACAAGAGAAAAGCTACAGTATTTTGTGAAATACCTTGACACGAAATGTATTCTCGAAATACAGGTGTCCCTAACAATGAGTCATCACAACCGGTGCCGTCTGTACGAGCGTCTTCACAAGTTATCCTGAAATATGTTCTTAAATATTAATTCAAGTGAATTCTTAAAATCCTACACACCTTATCTTAAGTGTCGTAAATAAATCGTTATATTTTGTAAATCCATATAATATAGGAGCCACCATGGCGCGAAGCGATGGACGCGATACGAATAATATTTTTTTTTACCAACCACTACATCAGTAAATATTTGTGGTTTCCATTCGCTATGAATTCAAGCATGTAACATTTGTACTGCTTCTTCAATCCGGCCACAGTTAAATGGGAGGCTCTGAATCCCTGAAAACTCCTCAACAAAATCAACGATGAATCACAGGCATTATAACAAACAGTTGTCACAAGTCAAGTAGCCAATGAGCAGGTGACATTTTTCGAGTCCGTAGAGGATTGACTATCGTACAGGTCATTGGCAACACGCCCTTACGCGCATGGTTAATACCCGCATGAGTAGAGCAGAGGTGCCCCCCCCCCCCAAACACTATGACTCACCCCCCCTAAACTAATTATGCCCCCCCCCCCCCCCGAATTTTTTTATGCCATGTTCTAAATGATTTACTCAATTATTTTATAATATTATACTTTTTTAGTATTATATTTTATCACATTTTGCATTAATTAAAACTGATTTTCTAATAATAATTTTGGTAATATCAGGTAATATTTCCATCCTGAACCGACAGATGCCAAACTGCTTTTGTTGAGGAAAGTGGGTGGTTGCCAATTTGATTTACAAGATCCCTTTCATTTATCAAAGCACCAGAATCGTATTTTCACATTAGAAGCTATAATTATGTAAATAATATATACATTTTTCTCGTCTTTTAACCCCCCCCCCCCCCTGAAATTTTAATGACGCAGTCTGCGTCGTTACCCCCCCTTGTGGGCACCCCTGAATAGAGTGTAAAGGCGTAAGCATGATACACATCTGGTCCTCATCTAACCGCGCACACTTAGATTTAACTCAGGATAGGGTGAAAAATGTTTACTAATTTTGCAGTCCTAACAGTCACCAACGAAACGCCAGCAAAATAAATAAATAAGGCCACGAATATTGTTCGTGAATGAAGGCGAAGCTGATACTTTGGAAACGTTACCAGCATATATTAAATAATGTTTAACTATTATTTACGTAGCTTACTTCTTAAAACTGCATTCATGTAAACTGATTTTGTGTGAGACTATGTTGAGTGTTTTCTGCTACACTTATTTTTCTGAAAAAAAGTATATTGTGGCTTAATAAACTTGTTAACATTGATGCCTGTCATAAAAAAAATTCAAACGTAATCATACGGATACATGTTGAGTATAGTTTATGAATGGTTCACGCATTGCTAGAAAAAAAAAGCATGTTTACAATTTTACACATCTTTATGTTGTCGCATCGCGTCCATCGCGTTGTACATACGCAACTCTGAAAAATAAATGTATGGTAAAAAAGCTATAATAAAATAATCTCTTATCTTTCTTTATTCTTTTTTCTAAGCGCTCTAATGGCTTTCGATAGTTTTGTTCTTTTGTGTACTATGCTTGGTGGAGGTTTCTTCGGCATTTTATTCCTGAATAAATCTCACGCTTACAACAAAAAAACATCTAGCTAAATCACTGTGTTAAATAATAACAGAGAATAACCATTCAATTATACGCCGAGCTAGACCAAACACGTTCTCTTATCTACTGAAAATGAGTACGTTGACCTTCATATCAGTTTCGCGCGAAATCCCGTCTCCCCTTCGTAAACAGCAGACAGCTGAGGCAGGGTGGGAACGAGAGAAAACACTGGCTGCAAACAGTTCGGGAAACTGTCGCAAGGTGTCACTACTGTCCAGCGCGCTCCATAATTTCTCGTATCCGAGCTTGCACGCTGCTCAAACTTCTACAGCTACGTTTTTACTTTAGGTCCGACTGCAATAAGCTAAAGACTAAAATAAAGTCAATCATTCAGCCGACAGATATATTGGCGTTTGAATTACAAATGAAAACGCGAATGTTATTAAATTCGCAAATGAATATCACGCAATTTCGTAGCAGCTCATTTATTAAAATTCAAATTGTAAATACGTTAAATTAATAATAATTACAGATAAAATAATGGTCACAGTCATATCTCCCGTGTCTGAAAATTTATCTGCGAAAGTTTTACCACTGAATTCTTTATAGTTTATTAATAAAGCTTGAATTTAAAAAAATCCCGAAAATCAGCAATAACTTAATTAAAATAAAAAAATTAAAAAAATAATTTTACACCAGAATGGTTCAAATCTTCTCTAGTAGCTGAATCATTAACAAATATATTGTTTTTTTTAATACGATGCTGGTGCACCAATCCCCTTAACGGTTATTTCTATAATTTTAACACTATACCTAGTTTGCATTTGTTGTTCTGTCAGAAAAATATTTTTTCGAAAATATGTCCTAAGTGTGGGTATAAAAGGTGCGCAAGTGACACCGTGAGCGATGCTCCGATCTTCGCACACGAATGCCGTGGCTCGTCGCCTGCTATCACTAGCCAAGGAGGGTCACTCACACTCTTCACTTCACTCTTGTGTCACTCAGAGGATGCACCTCTATCGCCACCAGCCTCTTTTCTCTTTCTCGCCTCAGGTCGTCTCTATGGAAAGGTCTCGTGGCCCTCCAAAGTAACGCGTTATCAAAGTTCTCCAAACATAGCACTCGAAGCAGCGAGAACAATTGCATCTTAGCGACGCCACTTCACGCAACTGTGCTCTGGGAACTCTGGGACCCTGCGGAACCCTCCAGATAGCCAGACGGCCGGGAGTGGAGAGGATGTAGCTGTCAAAAAGTGGGCCGCTAATGTAGGGTCTATGTAGTTATAAGGGAGGGACGGGCCCGCTCCAACAGGAGGCGGAGTTGTCCCTAGGAATCCTGCTAGTTGTCCGTAGCAGTCTCATTGCAATCTACAATATGATGTGGGTATTAGTGAAGAGAGGTTTAGGCACGTGTGCTTAATACAATTTGAGAAATTATGACTAAGATATCTAGAGGAAATATGTGAAATTTGCTTTGTAATTTTAAGCAATGATAATGATATTTCTTTCTGAAATATATGTAATTACCATAATTTAAAATGTATATTTTTTCGCGTAAATTTTTTTTTAAACACGAACAGATGGAAACCTAGACTGGAATAATTTGTGCGTTTTAACCCTGTTTATATTTATTTAAGTATCTGGGAAGGGAATACACAAGTAAACGTAAACTGGTACTTAAAGACCATTTATAGGAAGCATCTAGTAAAAAACCAAACTAGTTATAATGAAAGAAATCGTTAACTGTTCCGAAATATTATTTCGTAAGGCGCGATCTTTTGGGATTCATAAGTTTGAATTTTTTATCACACTTATTTATCATTTATTGATAAGTAAATAAAACGTTAACAGTGCACGATAATGTTGACAAGCTATAGTTCTAAACCCAAGCCTTGATTTGCTGTTGTCTGCATCATTAAGGCATTATTGCTTTATTAGAAAAAGAGCAGTTTTCCTTATTTAGGATATAAATTGGATGTTGAATTAAGTTAATTCTATTGTACAACTGAAACAAAAGTAGAGGGTTTACTAACTTCTGTAAAGCTATGTACACTGCGTATTATATGTACCAACACATTTAAAATATTTTTGGAAAGACTTTTTTTATTTAAGTTAAGCTATGTAGACTTTGATCATCAGGTGTTTTTTTTTCGTTTTAAAACATTTATTTTCCCCCACCCCCACCCCCACTAAAGTTAGGGAAGAAATACGGTTTTGATTTACACGGCGACGTTAATGGGCAACGAGGTCGACGCCGCCGAACAAGGCCAGGGGTCTGGAGGGAGGGGGAGACGCCCGCAGAACAGACGCACTTCATTGATGCCGCAATTAGGCGCTGCTGGTCAGCGGCGCCAGATAAAAGCCAACTGCGCAGTCAGAGCGTCCAGTGGAGCGAGAGGGGAGTGGGGCGGGAAGCAGCCTCAAAGCAGGCAACAAATGTGCCGCGAGGAGGCGGGAAACAAACACAAAAAAAGTGGAAGCAAATTACTCGCGACTAAAACAAATTAGCAATCCTTGATATTCGTTCGCTCCTTGTGTTCACCAGGGCGCGTTAGCACACTATCTGCAGTAAGAGTTGTTATGCTCGTACACTGGTGTTGACAATGCCTGATCAGAGGATTGGTCATTCAAAGATTCACCGAAAATCACCGAGGAAAATGACCGATAGGGAATTTGGAGTCCTTCGAGAGAAAAATAAATAACAATATGATTTTACATATTCCTTTTTAAAATAAGTTTTGCTTGTAGCTATAAATTATAAAGACGTAGCAATACCTAAGGAAAAACATGTAAAGAATGCTAAATGTTCTAACCTGAACTTGGTCCTACTCATCTTACAATTTTTGTACTAAAAAATTTGGAATGAAATATTTATAAAAGGACTTATTAAACTAATAGGTGCCTATGTCTAGTATTAAGAAAATCATTTATTTAAATTATTAAAAAATTTAACCGACAAGCCTGTGAAAAACAAAATTCAATTTTAAAAATGTACACGATGTTTTTCCGGTTAAGTATGTTATGAATATAATTTTCGAGCACTTAGTTTTAAAGAAAGTTTATACAATTAGTCGAGTATTTGAATGAAAGCTCAGCAACCGATAGAAAAGTACCCCTCTCCAACCAATCTTGTAGGTTGTAATACTACTCTACCCAATCATTTCCACCATACTTGAGTATACTAGCCAAGAATCAGCACTTGGTCCATATGTGATAATTCAGTTCAATATTTTCTGTACGATGGTGATATGTGTCACTGTATACCTCCTTATTGTTAAAAATATTAAAGTTAATCTGTAGACAGCTAAGAAATATTTTTTTGTTAAGCAGAAAGGCGAAAATACTTTGCATATTTGAATTATAAGTTAAAGAAAACAAACATAAAAAATGTGAAAATCTTTAATCTTAATAAGCAGAAATCATTGGATGTAACATATACTTTCGGGTTTTCATTTTAATTAAACAGACTACTGAAACTAAGCGCTTAACTCTGCTTATTATTTCTAAATAAGCTTAGCTAAAGAGATAAAAAAATGAATTTTTAAACATAACAGCTCGGAAAATGAAAACAAGTACTATATAGCTTATGAGTAGTAGGAAATATAAATTTCTGACGCAAAGTATTTCTTAAGGGACAATTGCTTGGTAGTTTACTCAGTTGTGGCTTGCCAATCGTGAGGAATCGACCATGCTCGGGCGTTTCCGATGCTCGCTGGACACCGGGGGCCAAAATTTTGGAAAATATGTAATTGTTCAACTATAAATTCAGAAAAAAATACTTAAAATCTTAGAAAAATTATCTTACTAAAAAAAATATTGATTCCATTGAATTCTCTTCTTGGTTTGATTCTTGCTCGATGCAAAAATAGTAATTTCAGGTAAGAATATTTATTTAATAAAATATGGTAAAAAACTTCTAAAAGTAAAATAAATTCCTCATCAACCAGCCACCAATTGATTCGATCGATTCTTGTCCTTGGTTCAATCCTTGCTTGATACAAATAAAGGTAAATTTATGTAAAAAAAACTATTTAAAATTTGTGAAAAATCCATAAACTCTTTAAATTCCTTATCCACCAGCAGCCAGTAAGCTATCTTGGCAGCCATTTGGAAATTCGTATTTTTTTTTAGCTAGAAATTCGGGAAAAATCTAGAAAACCTCAAAATATATGTCATTTATTTACTGATTGATTGGATGGATTCCTGTTATTGGTTCAATCCTTCCACGATGCAAAATGTCTTTTCAGGTTAAAATGGTATATAAATTTAACACCTTGATAGGTTCAATGGAAAAAAAAACAACAAAATTACAAATACAAATGTATTAGGTACATTAAATATATAAGTACAAACAAGAAAATTAGTAGCATTCGTCGATTTCTACAGTCTTCTTAGAAGGCAAAGCAAGTCCTTCGCAAGTCTTGACATGTGTTTTCGGGGTATTTTCTCATGGCAGTCGATTAACCAGGCACGTCCAATCAGTGGTCAGCCAAATTCAGTGGGTTGTCTAGGAACTACAGTTAGGTTGGCCAGACATGTACGTCCTGTCGGTAGGTCAGGCTAACACGCCAAGTTGATGGCAAGGTACTCCCAGTTAGTAGCCAGTCACGTTTAGCCAGTTTCCATGAACACACATCCAATAGGTGGCAAGGCGCATTCAGTTGGTAGTCAGGCATGTCTATTCAGTAGCCAGGTACAAATCGGAGGCCAGGCATTCAGTTTGTGGTCGACTTGTCCAGTTATCATCTAGGCTCATAGAGTCAGCAACCAGACAAGACCAGTTATTGGTTTGACACATGGTGGCAAGGTATGCCCAGTCGGTGACCAGCCATGTCTATTAAGTGGCCAGGAACACACGTCAAGTAGGTAGCAAGGCATATATAGTTGGCGCATACAGGAACGTATTCGGTGGTCAGGCACTTCCAGTAGGAGGCAACGCGCATCGAGTTGTTTGCTAGACACCTCTATTCTGGGAACCAGCATATCAGATAGGTTAGAATGGCATGTACATTAGGTGGTTAGGCACATACAGTCAGTAACTTAGATGTGTAATATTTCGTTGCTTGATATACTTTTCAATGATGTCATGTAAAATTTAATATCTGTTGGCAAAACGTCTCCCAACCAAGAGGTATTTTTCGTCGATCCTCGGCGAACATTTTATATAGGTCATGTTCAATGTCAGGCTTATAGAACAGGTATATCTTAACCACGAGGCCAATAATATCCTGACTACAGAATTTTCTATGCACATTCGTCAAAAAAACACGAAAATTTAACGAAAAGGATGTGCATTTGGACGAAAATTCAAATTGGTAAATTACGACCTTATTACAGGGATACTATTTTATCAGAGGTATATGTTCTTATCACAGGGATACGATATCAACAGTAGGAAACTAAACTACTTATTTAATACGAGCATTACACAAAAATTAAGAACATTTACACAAACTTTTATTCCTGAAAGATAGGATCCTATCAGAAGGATACGATCGCCAATATACAGTAGGCTCAATCTGCTCAACTGCCTTTGGCTTCAAAAGCTTAAATGACATTTGGTTAAAAGTCTACATGTCTACGAGACCACATGGCAACGAGGCTACGAGGCTACGAAGCTACAAGTCTACGAGGCTTTAAGACTACAAGAATACAAAACTACAGGACTACAAAACTACAATTATATAGGGCAAAATGACTACAAAATATGAGGCTAAGAGACTACGAAGCTACAGTACTACAAGATTATGAGTCTACAGGACTATAATACTACGAGGCTACAAGACCACGAGGCTACGAGACTACGAGACTACAAGACTATAAGGCTACAGAACTACGAAGCTACAAGTCTACAGAGCTAAGATGCTACGAGGTTACGAGAATACAATGCTCCAACAGCTCCAATAAAATTTGGCTGCAAGGTTACAAGGCTACAAACTACAGCTACAGGCTACTTGAATACAAGGCTACATGACTACGAGATTACATGGCTACGAGGCTACGAGTCTACAAGGCTCCAACTGGAAACAGTATCTTCGTTCAACAGCGAGAGTTAATAATATCATGAAAAGAACTTGTTGCAAGTAATCCCGATTCTTTACAACATATATCAACACATATTCTGTTGATGTTAAAGAATTTTTTTTTTCGTTTTGATTTGGGATGCTCACTTATAATTGCAAGAGGACATCAAGTAGAATCAAGTTCGTCTTGCTTGATAGCGTTTCTCAGCTGTCCTAAGGCATAGTTAACGTCACAGTAATTAATATTTTATTTTATTTATTGTACATAATGTAGCTCTTTCAAGTGGGATGCGGGTCCAGTGTGTGTACTGAGTGTTCATTGTGTGTACTGTGTGTTCATTGTGTGTTCTGTGAGTGTACTGTGATTATTGTGTGTGCTTTGTGTAATTTGTGTACATTGTGTAATTATTGTGTGTTCCTTTCTTTTATTTAGTATGTGTCGTTTTGTTAAATTTTCATTGTCGATATTGTTTTAGCTCTGAATTTTTCCTGGCTTAAAACCTCTCTTTCTTGATAAATCATTTTTCAGGGATTCTTGGTCCTTTAGTTAGCGTAAAACATGTTTCGTTCGTCTAATTTCTTTTAACTGTTTTTATCAATAATTTATAACTGACAATTCGTGGACTTTGTCTTAACTGCTAAAAATTTGTTATATTTGCATCGACGAAAAATGACTTGTGGTCCAGAGACGTCAGGTCTATACGCCTAACATATGTAGTACAAGACCTGGTTAGAAGGTATTCCAAGTTTCGAAAAATTGGACTTGCATGGTAGGCACAGCGGCAACATATTTATTTCGACGCTCAGTAATCTTGTACCTATATGGTCGTTTTTCATAGAGATAAAGATTAATAAACAGTAGTATATAAAAGGGGCTACTGTCACAGGCACCAGGCAGCGGAGCCGAGAGCATGTCCACCATCTTGGATGACATTGACGTAGAACTTTGACGTTGACCTTGACCTTCAATATGGCCAAAATTCGACCAAAATTTGTCAAAATATGCCCAAAAGTCGCCAATAGTTACAGCATTTTGGAAAAAAATCCGCTAAAAAATCCAAAAAAAATAGTAAATTCAAAAATTACGAATTTGAGAAACCTCAAAAGACTTTTTGCCTAAGAAAGAACACAAAATCCTAAAAGTGGCTTAAATGTCCTAAGAGTTATCCGCTCTAACCTGTCCAGGTCATGACCTTGGAAATTAGGATGACTTAAAGGCCATTTTTATTATGACATACCCATTGCAATTTCCGTTACGGCCGCCATCTTGAAAATATTTTTTACTATCTGATTTTAATGAAAAAATTTAAAATTAGTAAAAAAATTACTAAATCAATTTTTAGTGAAAAATTATTGTTTAAAAAAAGCACTTACACATGGAGTCCTAGGTTCAAACCTGGTGAGGTCAAAAATTAAAAAAAAATTGTGACCATTCCTTCCACTACGGAAGCCACCTGCAGACTGACCTCCCACCACATGTCACGGTATATACATATAGACAGGTAGTATGACGTCATGTCCACCATTTTGAAAATCCGTATTTTTAATGCTAGAAATGCGGGAAAAATTTTAAACTTTATAAAAAATTAGGTAATAAAAGTTTTTTTCAAAAATATTTTAAAATACCGTTGCATATATCGTTACGCCCACCATCTTGGATTCTAGAAACATTGCTTGATTCGTTACGTCCGCCATCTTGGATGACCATGACATTATCGTTACACTTTACATTAAGACCGCCATATTGGATTCTAGATCGTTGCACTTTTGGCTACGGCAGCCACTTTGAAAATCCGTGATATGAATACTAGAATATTGGAAAAAATTCTAAAATTTATTTTAAAAATTTTAATCAAATATTAATAAAAATTATTTTAAAAACGCACTTTAATCATGGAGTCCTCAGTGCAAACCCAGTGAGGGCAAAAATACAAATTGCGACCGATAATTCCTCCACGGAAGCTGCCGGCAGACTGACCTCCCACAGCTAAAGCCAAAATATATCATCAGTTAGTATGATGTCAAGTCTACCATCTTGTTTTCGTCTTCTGGAGGCCGCCATATTGTTTACATTTACTAGAGTGCGCTACCATTATATTATTTTAATTTTTTGTTCACTATACCTTTATCCTTGACTGTCGGCATTGACCTTTGACCTTGAATGTTGACCTTGTACTTTGACCTGGATATTTTACCTTGATATTGAACTCTAACCTTGACCTTGAATTTTGCC